>NC_089765.1:46064409-46089409 GCF_040412425.1 Macrobrachium rosenbergii | reverse complement strand
GTTTGTGCCTTGAAAGGGAGAGAGAGAGAGAGAGAGAGAGAGAGAGAGAGAGAGAGAGAGAGAGAGAGAGAGAGAGAGAGAGAGGCTATATGTGAATCTAAGTGAAGAGAAAGAGAGGGATAGATATATGTTTGTGCCTTGAAAGGAGAGAGAGAGAGAGAGAGAGAGAGAGAGAGAGAGAGAGAGAGAGAGAGAGAGAGAGAGAGAGAGAGAGGTGAACATATGCAGAAAGAGGGACAGCTATATGTGAATCTAAAGAAAGAGAGAGAGATAGATAGAGATATGTTTGTGCCTTAAAAGGAAAGAGAGAGAGATGTGAGTCTAAGGAAAGAGAAAGAGAGACAGATAAAGATATGTTTGCGTCTTGATAAGGGAGAGAGAGAAAGAGAGAGATAAATGTGTGAGTCTTGGAGAGAGAAAGAGATAGAGATATGAGTCTGCAAAAGAGAGAGAGAGAGAGAGAGAGAGAGAGAGAGAGAGAGAGAGAGAGAGAGAGAGAGAATATGTTTGTGTGCCGAAAGAAAGGAGTAAGAGAAAGAGAGAGGAATGGCAACGCTTACAGCTGACATGTGTTGTGATGTCAGAACTCGGAATAATTCTCGAGCCTTTCCCAAAAACCTTTGATGTCACATGCCAAAACAACTCTTGTCACCTGCTTGGCCTCGCAAAACATCCCACACTTCCTTTTGTGATGTCAACGGCAAAAACACTCTCAGGCTCCCTCTGGTGATGTCCTTGGGAACTAGTGGGATGATGTCTGCGACGTCTGCTCCCTTTGTGATGTCTTTTTTTTTAAATCTTAATCAACTGAACATATTATTTTTGTGATGTCGACAGCGACGGGTAAGTTCATAAGGATGATTATTATTATTATTATTATTATTATTATTATTATTATTATTATTATTAAGAAGTCCGGATGCAATGGACAGAGGAAGGTGGAGAGGGCTGATAGGAAACAGTGGCCTCATAGAGAAAAGGGTAATGCTGAAGAAGAAGAAGAAGAAGAAGAAGAAGAAGAAGAAGAAGAAGAAGAAGAAAAAGAAGAAGAAGAAGAAGAAGAAGAAGAAGAAGAAGAAAGATGATGATGATTACTGATTGACAAACATTATAGTATTTGTGAAACACCTCAATGTAATTTATTTATAAAAAATGAAAGTGTGCTAGTCATTTTCCTTAACTGCTCATGACCAACCACGTTCGAGTCAATGTGCGAACTGTCATTACGTAATGCTTTCAATTGTTCATGGTGTTTTACAGCTAGGCCTTTCCGCTTTTCTTGTTCTGACTCACCTCTCCTCTCGTCTTAGCCTTGTCCATAAATTGCATTCCCCCCCAATCACCTATGCAGTTTATGTCGGCCTTCATATTGGCATTCCCCATCTTCCTGATTTCTATTTCTCAACTTATCCTTACTCCTTTTCACATGTACTCTCAACTTTCTCCTCTTGTCAATATTTTCAACCTTTTTCACTAGTTTCTGCAGTTTCTCTACATATTATCCAATACTAATATTGCATCGTTCACAACGTTACCCATTCCACACTCCATTCACTTACCCTCTTCTCATTCCACAATTTTCACTTATATCTAATGTACATTCTCTGACGTCTCACGTCGCTAAATACAGTACATAAAGAATTGAACAACCACGCAGAGATGACATGCCCGTCTCTAAGCATTTTTACACTAAACCAGTCACTCGCCATCCATATAATTATCTTAAAACACGCTTCACTTCCATAAAAACTTTTAAGTGCTCTCAACGAAAAATCTACGGCACCATATGTTGTAAACATCCAAGTTATGTGCTAACTCGATAATATGACTGCCTTGACTTCATGCATCAATATGCAGTAAACGCACCTCGCTGTAAACTTCTCAGTTCCAGAGATCCTTTATTCCTCACACCATTATACTGTGGAACAGTCTCCCTGATGATGTCGTGCAATTGGAACTTCAAAAGTTCAAGCGAAGATGCAAAGCATTATTACCCTAATACTATTCTCCTTGCATTTTAATGCATTTTTATCTATTTACTATTTTATTTTTTCTTTGTTTATAAGCGAGATCTCTTCTTCTGTATTTCCCTTTACCTCCTCTTACTTCTTCCTAATGAACACCATATTCTTTGGAAGCTTGAATTTCACGTCAATGGCCCCTGTGGGCGTGTTCTGTAAGAATAAGGTTCATCTTCTGAATAATTATAATAACAAAATTAAATGTAGCTTTTTCCTTTAACTCTCAAACTTCTCACACAAAAGATTCATAATAAAAACTTGATCCTTACACACACACACACACACACACACACTCTACATGCTCTAAACCCACACAATTCTTCTATACATCCCTGCAACCCCTCTTACTTTCTACATTAACACCAAAGCATGCACCTCCCCGGATGTCAAGTATCAATTTATAACTATAGTTCCTAGTCTTGTCACCTTTACCCTCATACTTTGGAACCTCTGCCTTATCCAGGCATATCTTCCACACCCTGGTCAGCCACACTGTCTCATTTGTAAGCCCATTAAATTATGTACATCTCAATCTTCAACTACTACTTGCCACTTTTACATCATAAAACAAAGCGACTTCCACCAACGTTCTCTTCCGCCCTTGCGTCATCTCTCTCTCTTTCTGTGTGTGTGTATGTGTATGTGTGTGTGTGTGTATATATGTATATATACTGTGTATATATATATAGATAGATAGATAGATAGATAGATAGATAGATAATATATATATATATATATATATATATATATATATATATATATATATATATACATATATATATATATATATATATATATATATATATATATATATATATATATATATATATATATATATACAAAACGCCCAACAGAACAGCTCAGCGATTAAAATTCTCCTCACTGGCACACACTGTAATGAATAAATCCATGAAATAGACTCAAGATCGCCGGACGAGAAACTTACTCCACCAACTGAAAACCAACTGAAATTTCATCTGTGGATCCTCATAAAACCAACAATACCACCTGGGTCTCTCTCTCTCTCTCTCTCTCTCTCTCTCTCTCTCTCTCTCTCTCTCTCTCTCAAGGAAGATGGATGTTAATGTCTGCAGTTAAATCAGTTTAATACCCAATGTTTTTTCAATCCGTTACTATAATTTCCGCCATAAACCCCAGAGGTTAGTGATGATGATCTGACTTCTTCAAATGGGCACAAAGAGAGAGAGAGAGAGAGAGAGAGAGAGAGAGAGAGAGAGAGAAAGAGATCGTTGAGGTTTTGAATGAAAGCACAGGACTTGGAAAGTGCTGGCAAGGAAGAGTATTTAAGTCATAATGAAAAAACAATATGGCATAAGGAAGTACTGATTTAAGGCCAAGGACTAGAAAATTTATTCTGCCTGCTGGGGAAAGAATTGAGGAATGACCATTCCCCTTCCCTAAAAAACGTCTAACTCCACTTAGAAGACGCGCACGAATCCCTTTTAAATCCCTTTCCCAGCAAATAAATTCTAGAATCCCACATCCACTGGAAATAAATTCCCGAATCCTTACATCCCCTGGAAATAAATTCCCGAATCCTCGCATCCACTGGGAATAAGTTCTCGAATTTCCACATCCACTGAAAACTAATTCCCGAATTCCCACATCCACTGGAAATAAATGACTGAATCCCCACATCCGCTGGAAATAAATTCCAGAATTCCCACATCCACTGGAAATAAATTCGCGAATGCCCACATCCACTGGAAATAAATTCCAGAATCCTTACGTCTACCGGAAATAGATTTATAAATTTCAAAATCCTCATATCCACTGGAAATAAATTCCAGAATTGCCACATCCACTGGAAATAAATTCTCGAAGTCCCACATATAGTGGAAATAAAATCAAGAATCCTCAAATCCACTGGAAATAAATTCCCGAATCCTCATTTCCACTGGAAATAAATTCCCGAATTCCCACATCCACTGGAAATAAATTACAGAATCCTCACATCCACTGGAAATAAATTCCAGAATCCCCACATCCCCTGGAAATAAATTCCAGATTCCCCACATCCCTGGAAATAATTTCCAGAATGCCCACATCCACTGGAAATAAATTCCAGAATCCCCATATCCACTGGAAGTAAATTCCAGAATTCCCACATCCACTGGAAGTAAATTCCGGAATCCCCACAGCCATTGGAAATAATTCCAGACCCAATTCCACTGACAATAAATTCCCGAATTCCCACATCCACCGGAAATAAATTACAGAATTCCCACATCCACTGGAAATAAATTCCAGAATCCCCACATCCACAGGAAATAAATTCCAGGATCCCCACATCCACTGGAATTCCAGAATCCCCACATCCACTAGAAATAGGTTCCAGAATGTCCATATCCACTGGAAATAAATTCCAGAATCCACACAATCACTGGAAATAAATTCCAGAATCCCCACATCCACTGGAAATAAATTCCAGAATTCCCACATCCACTTGAAATAAAATCCCGAATCCCCATATCCACTGGAAATAATTCCAGACTCAGTTCCACTGAAAATAAATTTCCTAACTCCCACACCCATTGGAAATAAGTTCCTGAATTCCCACATCCACTGGAAATAAATTCCCGAATCACCACATCCACTGGAAATAAATTCCAGAATCCCCACATCCACTGGAAATAAATACTCGATGTTTAATCTGGCGCGAGATCGCCCTGGGGAAGGAAAAGTTGCGGCGAAAGATCGATGTCTTGGGATTATTGGTTTGTCCTTTTGGGGGACAAACAGGCCAAAGCACATAAATTTTGGACACGTGCTCCAATCACGCAGAGGGAGGGACAAACAAAGGCGCAGGCAAACATGTAAGGTACAAACAAAGGGATATATGCTTGGAAAATGCGCGCAAACACAGTGGATACTAACAAAATGGCATGGAGTCCCTTTAAGACCATTTGACATCTAGGTGCACACAGAAGCGCACACAAGCACAAATTACTTTTATAGACACTAACATACATAAACACAGACAATACACATGCACGCACATAAACACAGACAATACACATGCACACACAAACACATAAACACACTACACAAGAACACACACAACACAGACAACACACAGTGCACATGCGCACACACAAACACAGACAATACACATCCATACACATAAACACAGGCAATACACATGCACACACAGATGCATTTACATATGCCCAAACGCTTCACGGACAAATATACGAGCAAAAGAAATGAGACGCAGTCTGGGAAAAATAGCCGCAATCAACACGGCACCTGTACAGTCCCACAAGCAATGGAATAAAATATCAAGCAATTCTGAGAGAGAGAGAGAGAGAGAGAGAGAGAGAGAGAGAGAGAGAGAGAGAGAGAGAGAGAGAGAGAGAGAGATTGCGCAATGCTTATCTGATGACCGGTTCCATCCCCCATGGGGATGGAGAATTACCTCACTGAGGCCCTACCCTGTGTGGGGTCGGATTTTACTTGCTGCATTTACTGAAAACAATGACACTGAATATGACTAGGCAGTAGACATCGTATCTTGGCTCACCAGGTAAGACATCCAAAAACATGTCGATTTATGCTTAAATATGTGTAGGGCCTGATTTACAATGGTCGAGATACGGAGAGGCACACAATTCTAACAGAGGCCGAGAGCGAAAATGATGAAGTATAAGCAATCTCGTCTGGGTTATGATAGAGTGCACTGAGGTATAAAGCATCTGACACCAGTTCTAGGATTGTGATGGAACTGAAAGACATTAGCCGAATGAATGGAATGGAATGGAACATAAACTTTACGCCACAGGCCAAGCGCAGGGACCTATGAGGTCATTCTGCGCTGAAAAGGAAATTGACAGCAAGAGGGTCTGAAAGGTATAACAGGAGGAAAACATTGCAGTTGCACTATGAAACAATGGTTGGGAGAGGGTGAAAAGAAAGATGGAAGAAAGAGATTATAAACGGAGGTACAGTAAAAGGAATTAAAGGGGTTGTAGCTACGGGCCGATTAAGGGACGCTGCAAAGAACCTGAAGTAATGCCTACAGTGCATAGAGTGAGGTGCACTGACGGGACTAAAACCCTACGGGGATTAGTTTAATGAGACTTCTGAAAGATTTGGAAAAGAGCCCTTTGCTTAGATGTATAGAATTTTATAGTGATCGCGCTTAAGCTGGATGCCTAAGTCTAACATAGTAGGGAAGGTTAAGAAAGTTATCAACAATTTTTGTTAAATTGCATAGTACGTACTCCAGCCTATCCATACTAAAGAGCAATTATTTATGCCCAATCGACGTTACCAATAGATTACGTAAAATTTCACGAACACTTTTTAGGAGGAGTTTTGACATACCTTGGAGACAGACAGGCACAGGCTGAATGTCCAGCCTCCTGTCAATATTGGTGGCGGAAGTTACTTAAAAAAAAAAAAAAAAAAAAAAAAAAAAAAAGAGATTGGGAGTTGGATTGTTAGAAATAAAAATTATGAACAAAAGAAAAACAAACTTTTATGTATTTAAAAAAAATCTGACATCTGATGTAACAACAAAACTTAATAATTATAATAAAAGTATATAGAGAAATTCCTTTTTGATCCATGAAATCTAATAAAAAATACATATCAATTATTGCATTCCCAAAATTTCTGTATTCGCGCTCTCTCTCTCTCTCTCTCTCTCTCTCTCTCTCTCTCTCTCTCTCTCTCTCTTTTTATTTTAGTTAGTATAATACATATGCATACATACATATATATATACATATATATGCATATAAATACATATGTATATATATATATATATATATATATATATATATATATATATATATATATATCTAACAAAATCAATATAGGAAATAAATGAAAAACCGATATCCATTACCTCCTTCACCCAAACGCTCACTGGATCGTTTCTCTCTTTCCATCTCTCTCGTCTCTCCTTTTCTACTTATTCCATTCCATCCCTCTCCTTATTCAATATCTTATACAATATATTCACAGCCCCCAAGAACCTGACATCTTAACTCAGTGTTCGCAGCTTTACACGTCCCTAGTCCTCCATTCCTCCCGGAAGCAATACATACATACATACATACATACATACATACATACATACATACATACATACATACATATACATATATACATATATATACATATATATATATATATATATATATATATATATATATATATATATATATATATATATATATATATATATATATATATATATATATATATATATATATATATATACATACATATACATACATACATACATACATATATATATATATATATATATATATATATATATATATATATATATATATATATATATATATATATATATATATATATATATATATATTACATATATTCTCAAGCATGTTATTGTCTGCTGATCACGAAAGATGACTTTCAATTGTTCGCTCTTTATGCGAATTCGGAGCACATTTCAGGGAATTACAGTATACACACACACACATATGTATATATATATATCAAGTAATCTTCTCCTTACAATGATTAATAAAGATATTGGAATGAGGCTGCTAACCCCATGACCTTACCTGCAACCCACCAGTCAATAATTCATCGTATTTAACGGAATTCTTCACCCTTCTCTTTCTTCAGCACGCGCGCGCGTGCACACACACACACACACATTCTTTAAAATCTATCATACAATAGATTTTTAAATAAATTCCAGTTATTCAAAAACTTAGTAATACAATGCCTTTAGCAGGCCTGAAATCCCAATCTATTCAAATCCCCCTTTTCCTGTAAAAATAAAAAAGGAAGGGGGGTGGGGGTATTAACTTAATCAATGCTCTAAGCTCTGTTTATAAATTCCCGTTTTTCTATGGTTTTCATTGCACAATGCGGTAACAAAAATGACTACCCTTCTGCTTCAGCAAAAAATGTAAGAATCTTATCAATATTCTTAGTCCACAAAAATCTACATTCTCCAGTAAGTTAAGAGAATACACTTCCTACTAAGATTACCAATATCCAATATGCTCCTCTTGCTTATGCAACATAAAAATAAAAAATTCAGCAAATGCACCGTCTTTGTCTGACTGCATGCAATCCAAATTTACACCCATGCACTTTCCTTCTCTCGTCGGAATTTCATTCTTTGCAAGTAACTCAACGTGCAATGCCTTTGTTTATATGGAAAGGCAAAACACACACTTCCCCCTATATGTTGGAATCTCTCTCTCTCTCTCTCTCTCTCATTCTCAGTTCCTCCAATTGTTCCCGTTCAATCAAAACAAACGATTCCCCTTGTTTATTCAGAAATGCCAAACACGACCCAACGAGTTTCCTTTTTATAGAATTTCCACGAACCTCGTCCATCAGTTTCCCATTTCTTTCCCGAAAACGCTTGCTTTAAACATCTAGGAAGGCGCGGGGGGGAGATGGCGCTGTGTGAATCCTTTCCGTGTAGAAAAATGCAATATTCTTCCTTCTCTCTCATTCATTCCGTAGGAGACTTTCCACCACAAATTCCTTCGACAGGACAATTAACCAACTTCCCGACTCCTTCCACAGACACATCCATCCTCCTCTCCCAATTTCTATTTCTCCTCGCTCGTGATAACGGTGACGTCCCATAATACCTCTCTCTCTCTCTCTCTCTCTCTCTCTCTCTCTCTCTCTCTCTCTCTCTCTCTCTCTCTCTCTCTCTCTCTCGATAATCATAAATAACACAAAAGGCAGATTCACGATCTGCTGAAATCCCTCCCCAACCCTTTCCAATATTCCTCGGGAAATAATCAGGAGAAAATCGAGGTGTATAATTTCCCCTTTGTTCAATCAAAGCAACTGCCCAAGATCTGCTCGCAACCCCAGACCAATCAGGTCCTTGATCAATATTCTTAGTCCCTCGCGGCTAATTTATAAACAGACTTGTTTACATCACCTACGTGCGCCCTTTAATTTTGGTATATTTCTAGACTTAAAATTATTTCACGAGATTATGAATACTGAATGCATTCGATGAAATTGAATGTTGAAGAAAAAAACGTAACAAAGCTTGGTTATTTAAATTTCTCTCCCTCTCTTCGTGTGTGTGTGTGTGTTGAGAGAGAGAGAGAGAGAGAGAGAGAGAGAGAGAGAGAGAGAGAGAGAGAGAGAGAGAGAGAGAGAGAACCTTCAAGCTGATGTCAGCTTAAGTTTTGACAAAAATATGTTTAGAAGTAACAGATGTGAAATCAATTTCAAAAATTAGGTCAGCAAATTAAAGACAAAAAACCTCAGTACTTTTCTTTCACAAAAACAATCCTGTGAAGCCTTTAACGAAACATTCTGAGAATTTCTGCTCTTCAGCAAAAGTAACATCCATCTGCGGAAATACGCGTATCAGATGTGTAATTATTCGTCGTAAAGGAGACAAAAGAAAAAAAAAATCACGTTACGAGGAAGAAATGAGAGCTACTTCACCATAGTCTCACGTGCGCTCCTATGACGCAGAAGTAAACACTATACAGTACTCTCATCTTATTTTACTTTTCACTGTCAGTTTATTTTTAACAATAAGTCTCTCTCTCTCTCTCTCTCTCTCTCTCTCTCTCTCTCTCTCTCTCTCTCTCTCTCTCTCCCACAGACTCACATACTCGTATGTCTCTCTTTCTCCATTTACTCACCTCTCTCTCTCTCTCTTCATTTATTTCTAGATCTTTGCTGTCAGTTGTGAAACATCCATTTATCTCTTTCTCAATTTCCAGTATCTCAGGAAATAACATTCGTAGCCAGTTTCATTCTGCCTTCCATTTACACACACGTGTATCTTTCTATTTCCTTCAAGGCTAACCTATTAAACATCTTCCTTTCCTAATAAAAAAAAAAAAAGGGCTACCCTTCTCCCATTCCTTAAATGCATATGCCATCTCCAACGTCTATTCTTCTACAACATGTCTCTCTAATTATCCATGCTCTAAGTATTATAATTAACGTCTCTTAAAAATAATTTGTTTCCTTATCTCGTCACGAATTTCCTATCAGTAAGTGCTCTGCAAATCTAAATTATCGTGTACAAACGCTGTTAAAAATGTTTACCTTTCTAACACTGAAGTATCTTTCCTTAATTGCATATACTTAGGTTTTAACCCTTAACGAGTATCAGTCCACAATGACTGACCCACTCAGTGTTATCAATTCCATAAAAAATTATATATTTTTAGTAAATTTTTAGACAGTCTCTCCTATCGGCCCAAAATTTATTCTTCAATACTTTCCCCAACAGGCAGAACAAATTTTCCAGTCCTTGGCCTTTTTAAATTGTAACTTAAATAATTCTTCCATGACTACACTTTACAAGCCCTATGCTTTCATCAAATATCTCACAATCTGTCCATCCCCGCATCTCTCTCTCTCTCTCTCTCTCTCTCTCTCTCTCTCTCTCTCTCTCTCTCTCTCTCTAATTTATAAACTAAACCAGACTGCCCATCCCAATACTTCCCTTACCCTATTCTTTCAATCTGAATCTAAAACAGGCTGCCCATCCCAATAATTTCTTTGTCATATTCTTCCTGTCAATATCTAAAGTGTCTTTCTCTCCCAACCCTCTCATATTCTTGCAGTCATAATCCAGTCTTTTTGGGCTACATTCTTTCAGTCATTATCTTAGGCAAGCTGCCCATCCCAATACTTAAACTGTCCAAGTCTTTCAGTCAGATTCTAAACAGTCTTTCCATCTCAATACTTTCTCTTTCATATTTTTTTAATCGTAACCTAAAGCAGATAGTCCGTAACAATACTCACTTGTGGTTTTCTTTCTGTAAGAATCTAAAACAGGTTGCCCAAACCAATACTTTCCTTGATCTATTTTACATTTTATAATCTAAAACAAATCACCCATCCCAATAATTTCTTTGTCACATCCTTTCATTCCAAATACTTTCTTTCTCATGCCTCTCTGGAACCCAGTACTTTACCTCCCATGTTCTTTAAGTCATAATTTCATGCCCTATTTTTACCGTTGGTCTAAACAGCCTTACCCTTACAATAACCTCTCTCTCGTTTACTTTTAGTCAATCTAAAACAGGTTGACCAATCCAAAACTTCACTTTTCCTATTTTTTCAGTCAGGACTACAAATAGTCTCCCAATTCCATCACCTAATATTCTTCCGATCATAAATTAAAGTAGATACCCTTCCATATATTTTCGGTATCCACTCCTATCAATCAGAATCTAACCAGTTTCTCCATCTCAGTGTCACCTCATCCCAGTCTTTCAATCATAATTTCCAACTCACTGAAGCGTACTTCTTCCTTTCACTCCTTCACCCTAAAATTCATCGTTTATTCGACAATCCTTATTTCAGAGCCTCCGTCCATCCTCCAGGGGTCTCTCTTCCCCCATTCCCCACCCCACCCCTACTCCACAACATTAAGCCTCCACACGAAGTATTATGATTTAATCCTCAGCCTTATCCGATTATAAATATGACAATGAGAACGTCGTCATTACTGGACAGGTAGTAACCGGACACACGCGAGCACAGAGAGAGAGAGAGAGAGAGAGAGAGAGAGAGAGAGAGAGAGAGAGAATGATAAGATGCTTCTATTCAAATCTGACAATGACAACATCGCTATAATTGGATGACAACGTTAAATCTCTGCCTCTCAACACTTCTGTTTCTCAAGGGTATTAATCGTAACGTATAGTTTCTCTCTCTCTCTCAAAAAAAAAAATAGTTTTCCTTTAGTATTCCTCTCTCTCTCTCTCAAAAAAAAAAAATTGCTTTAATTCAGTGATCATATTAGTCTGGTCCTAGAAAAAAACGCTTTCATTTCATATTACCCGCCCCCTCTCTCTCTCTCTCTCTCTCTCTCTCTCTCTCTCTCTCTCTCTCTCTCTCTCTCTCTCTCCATCAAAAAGTATTGCTGTCAGTCAGTGTTCCTCTCAGCTTAGTCCTAAAAAATACTGTTTTCCTCTCTCTCTCTCTCTCTCTCTCTCTCTCTCTCTCTCTCTCATTACTAACCATGTTCAAGTCCCTCCTCTATTTTACATAACATGTAAACATATCCCAACCGTTTTCAAGATATTTCCTTTCCACCCGCGTTCCTTCACTTTTGCTCATCTATTTTTCCCTCTATTTGCATCTTCATTTTACCGGTTATTGACATATAAATGCTGACATGAGAGAGAGAGAGAGAGAGAGAGAGAGAGAGAGAGAGAGAGAGAGAGAGAGAGAGAATTTATGGATCTGCCGCTTTTCCTTTGTAAAATATCTTTTTCCCTTTCTGATAATCTATGGGGAAACGTTACTCTCTCTCTCTCTCTCTCTCTCTCTCTCTCTCTCTCTCTCTCTCGAACACTTACACAGGCACGAACACTCAGGCACGTTTATATATATATATATATATATATATATATATATATATATATATATATATATATATATATATATATATATATATATCACATAAGCAAGCACAATTACATATATCCACAGAAGTGTATCCATGATCTCACGCAGACACAAGCCCTGAAATAGTGGCAGGTACCGTACATGTATTTGCATAACAAATAACGGCACAAATAGTATGTAAAACACCTTCCATCAAACCTGAAAAATGTAATCAACGGAAAATGAAGCCACGTTAACTTGCAAATGAAAAGGGGGCCGGATTACAAGAGCTTTACCTTCATAATACATACACACACACACACACACACACACACACACACACATATATATATATATATATATATATATATATATATATATATATATATATATATTTATATATACATTATTATTAAAAAGGACCTCATTCAAACTGGATGGTATCTAATGGAGTATTTATTCAGAAAACGTTACAAGCTTTCTTGGACAAACAGTCCACATTATCAAGTATCCGTACTGTACGGATACTTGATAATGAAAAGATAATGTGGACTGTTTGTCCAGAAAGCTTGTAACTTTTTCGGATAAATACTCCATTAGATACCATCCAGTTTGAATAGTCACTTTAATAATTCTACTAACGCACAAAACAATTGTGTTGTGATAAAGTTAATAATATATATATATATATATATATATATATATATATATATATATATACATATATATATATATATATATATATATATATATATATATATATGCATACACACACATATATGTGTATATATATATATATATATATATATATATATATATATATATATATATATATATATATATATATATACAATGTTTAGAGGGGTGAGAGAAATGACAAGTAAATAGACAACAGCACTATAGACACAGTAAGATAGTTGAGATGGTAAATAGCTTGGGACAGGCATGACTACGTAAGGAATAGACATTCATAACTTGTGACGCCATATTCTAGCAATAAAAGCTTTTTTTTCAGTTTGCATGGACATACAGTAAAATCTGTAATGACAGACAAAGAGAGAGAGAGAGAGAGAGAGAGAGAGAGAGAGAAATCATTATGTAACATTCAAGTAGCCTTTGTAAGATTTGCACCCAAATTAGTGACTGATAGCAACATACTTTCAAAACCAAACAAAAATAAACACACACATGTATATATACTGTATGTGTGTGTGTGTGTGTGTGTGCAAGAATTAAACCATCCCTACACGAGGCCAATGAAACACGCAGATGGAGTTAGAGAAGAGACATACAACCCACATTTACAGGAGACAGACACACCCATTCAAGAAGACAATAATTTCCTGTCAAAGCCCACATAATCATCCTTGGCTGTCTCCCAACAACAGGAGGAGGAAGAGACTTTTAATTTTGGTCACGCACTAAAACAAATGTTCTTTTTTCATTTTGAAATAAGTTAGAAAAGAAAAGTTAAGATGTGTGAATCACACTCACTTATGACACAAATCCTTGTATCACAGATTTCTTTGCGTCTATGTTAAGCAAATGACAACAGTACTGATGAGGTTGACAGTACATTAAATAATAACAGTATAAAAATAACAATTATAATGGGAGCACGCCTATAAGGTCTAGTTTTCAGAGCAAATTTCAACAGAAAGAAAAAAATCCAGGTAAAAAATAGGAAAAAGGAACGTTACTTGTGACGTTAATGACATTAAATGACTTCGGCATTTATATAGTCTAGATAATGTTACATGCAGTGTCTCAGAAATAATAATAGCGGAAACTTAGCATTCCAAACAAACGCCTTGCAAAAACGCATGGACACACAAAACACAAACACACCCATATAACATTCCTTTTTTCCTATTTTTTTACATAGATTGTTTTGCTCTGTTGAAATTTACCCTGAAAACTAGACCTTTTAGGCTCGCTCCCATTATAATTATTATTTTTATACTATTATTATTAAATGTGCTGTCAACCTCATCATTAGTATTGTCATTTTCTTATCATAGGCGCAAAGAAATCTGTGACACAAGGATTTGTGTCACAAGTGAGTGTTATTCACACATCTTAGCTTTTTTTTCAATCTTATTTCAAAATAAAAAAAGAACATTTGTCTGTGTGTATATATATATGTGTGTGTGTGTGTATATATGTGTTTATATATATATATATACACATATATACATATATATATGTATATATATAGAAATATACATATACATACATACATACATACATATATATATATATATATATATATATATATATATATATATATATATATATACATATATAATCAAGACCGGCAAATACGCTACTTGCAGCAAAGCTGAACCACCATGAAACAAAAGGACTGAACCAAAAATAAAACCACACTGTAAATGAAGAACTCCCAACCCACCGACGCGAACTCTCTTGAACTAACTCGACCAAAGACTTAATTCAATTGCCTTTAATCCCATTCTTCCAGAGAGTAAATATCAATAATGAAAAACTAATCAAACGATGAAAAAAAAAAATCAATAAAAGATGAAACGCGAAAGAAAATCCTCCGCAGAATTACTTTCTGCCAATAAATTCGATTAAAAAAAAAAGTATCCCGAGGGGAAAAACAATTGAACGGAGCAACAAAAACCCATTACTCTCGACGGAAAGAACTGGTAATTGGTCAGCGTCTTTTCCCTTAAAATAAAGTCCTTTAGATGAAAGAAGAAATCATTTATAACCTTCGTGCTTTCGGTGGTACAATGATCTCGGAAAACTGCTATTACGATGGCAGCAGGATATATAATTATATGTTTTTATAATAATAATAATAATAATAATAATTAAATTACAAATACTTTTTGTGAAAATTAACTACAGCTGAAGATGATATAAATAATAATAATAATAATAATAAGTTATTATTATTATTATTTTGTTGAATATGATGGCAGCCTTGGTTGCATTAATCTAGTAGATTATTCGTTCAACTCTTCTAATTAGTCTTTATTCTTCTTCAGTAACAGAATTAAGTAAAATGCCGAAGTTCATTTCAGGGATTTCATTTATAAAAACATCAAATGTCGAAGGTAATGGAAATTCCGAGGGCGGGGTCCAAAAACGAGTGCAGGGGTCGTCAGTGCTTCTGGGATCGTAGGTATCGCGACGTGTTTCGGAAGGCCTTCTTCCTTCTTCAGGGCATCGCAGAGCAACCACTATGCTCTGAGATTAAGGCCGAGAAACAGCCAACCAATGGGAGAAGACCATGCCCAGTGACGTCAGCGCTCTCTTGGCCAATCAAAAATCAACGCTCTCTCGACCAACCAAAAAGCAGACCGTAAAAAAGCGAGACCACAGCCACCACTCCATTCAGCTCCCGCCTGAAGAAGGAAGAAGGCCTTCCGAAACATGTCGCGATACCCACGATCCCAGAAGCACTGACGACCCCTGCACTCGTTTTTGGACCCTGCCCTCGGAATTTCCATCACCTTCGACATTTGATATTTCTATAAATAAAATCCCTGCAGTGAACTTCGGCATTTTACTTAATTCTGTTACTGAAGAAGAAAAAAGACTAATTAGAAGAGTTGAACGAATAATCTACAAGATTAATGCAACCAAGGCTGCCATCATATTCAACAAAGCATGTTTGAAAGAGGGCCTATACCCGAAGTATATTATTATTATTATTATTATTATTATTATTATTATTATTATTATTATTATTATTGCTGTTATAAAAGTATTACCTTAAAACGAAACGCAAAATTAAAATAATTATTATGACATCGATAAAAGCAGTCCCGTTTTACTCAGGCAACCCTTGTCGTCGTTAGAAACAAGAACTGAAGACTTGCTCTGTAGCAAATAAAATGGTCCAAGTTAAAACTGTTTTTTATCAACATCACCGACTCGAGAAACGAGATCATCCTTATCGAGAGGGAAACGATTTTAGGGCAGTTTCCTGAAAGGCCCATTTCTGCCTCCTAAACTAAATGTATATGATTATATTGGTAGCTGGTCGAATGCAGCGGGTCGAAATCACGCTTGACTTACAGACTCATCCATAAAATATAAAATGACAGTAAACAAATCAAATGTAAAAATGAAAAGTAAAGATAAAATAATAAAAAACACAACGTGCTGAGAACCGAATGGTTAACACCATCTAAGACACCTGCTCTACGAAAGAAAGGCAAACTATTGAAATAGTTCAAAACAATAAAAAAAATTAATACAAGGTAATCATTCTTAACCAAAACTCCCACTTTACTAATTGAATAACGGTATTACAGATGAACACATACAGTACACATTCACACGACACTAGAACACTTGGTCGCCGACGAGACCACAAGTGAAGATTGGACAACGTTGACGAGACGATGTGTCTCATATTTGGGGGTCGGTGGCTGAAAGGGGGGGGGGGGGTTACCATCCGCCATCGCCCTTGACATAGCGCTTCTCTTTCGCAAAGGTTTACGATTTATGCCCTTTGAGGTTGGAAGTTTCCTTTCGGGTGTAAATGATTCCCCAAAGTAATAAGAGTGAATTCGATATTAAAGGGTTATTTGTGACTTGATGTTTGAAAGTATAAAAATGTTGTATGTAAAGTTAGCAAGCCGTCATATATATATATATATATATATATATATATATATATATATATATATATATATATATATATATATATATATATATATATAAACCCTTTAATATCGAGTTCACTGTATACCTTAGGAATCATTTACACGAAAGGAAACGTCCAGCCTCAAAGGGCATAGATTCGAATCCTGGTCAGGGCAGAAGGGTTTCTCATACATGATTCCCTTTGGACGTAAAGGTAATTATACTTAAAGTGAATTCGATATTAATTGGATTATACGTGGCTATATATATGTGTATTATATGTGTGTGTAATATATATATGTATATGTGTATATATATATATATATATATATATATATATATATATATATATATATATATATATATATATATATATATATATATATATATATAAATATATATACATACACACATACATATGTATGCATAACGTGCGACTGTGCGAATATTTAAAATATGTTAAGAAAATTACAAACATTCTCTCTCTCTCTCTCTCATCGGCGTAAATGATCACTATATTCATTTCGACACTTTAATATACACCAATCAACGCCAGTCCCTATCTCCACCTCATAATTGCTATTTAAAAGTCAATGAACAGTCCTCTGTATACCTATCGGTCCGAAGACTGGGAAAAGGACAGTGTACCGTTGTTCTCGTTCAAAAAGTTATTTCGAGCAATGGCGCCCTTTTATGTGATCATTACCATTGACAGAACAGCAGTGTTATGGAGACTTTCCTCCCACAGAGAGAGAGAGAGAGAGAGAGAGAGAGAGAGAGAGAGGGAGAGAGATATTCCTCCCGTAGAGGGGTGTGTGTGTGTGTGTGTGTGTGTGTGTGTGTGAGAGAGAGAGAGAGAGAGAGAGAGAGAGAGAGAGAGAGAGAGACATTCCTCCCGTAGAGAGTGTGAGAGAGAGAGAGAGAGAGAGAGAGAGAGAGAGAGAGAGAGAGAGATTCCCCATGGAGATGAGAGACAGAGACATTTCCCCGTGGAGATATGAGAGAGAGAGAGGGGTTCCCCATGGAGATGAGAGAGAGAGAGAGAGAGAGAGAGAGAGAGAGAGAGAGAGAGAGAGATTCCCCATGGAAATGAGAGAGAGAGATAAGTAATGGTCAAGGGACTGGACAAATTGCTATGATATTACCGTAACAATACTTCATTTAACCTCACCTTTTCTAGCCCACAGAAGTCTTGAAGCCTGGATTGCAATTCTGCAATGGCGCATTTTTCTTTTTTCTTTTTTATTCAGGTGCCGTTTTAATTAAAACTATTTCAAGTGCAATGTCTGATACGGATTTTCAATTAAGGTCCTAGAAATTACGTTACTATGGCACCCTTAGCTGGGTGTAAAGTGCCTGAATCTTTTTTGCTTTTTCTTAAAGGCGGTTTCAGAATTGTTCTTTTAAATTTTGTATTTCCTTCATGCTTTCTTCATCACTTATAAAGGTGAAGTATTGAGAAAAATCCTAATAATTTTACCGCTAATTATGTAGCAGCAACCATTCTAATACTTTCAAACTACACTGATACAAGTAGCAGAATAACATCATCATCATCATCATCATCCATTTCAAAACCTCTATGCAATTATTTATTTCCAGCATTTTATCTTCCACAAATCTCCACTTGTCCCCCAGTATCCCGCCTCCCAGTCCTCCTCCAAGTGGATTTGGGTCTCCCAATTCTTCTGGTGTCCCAAGGAACCCACCTGACACTATCACACCCACCCCCAACTCCCGGCCCACCAAGGGGAGGTATTAGTGCGACGGATATGTCCAAGCCATCTTCATTTCTCCTTCATCTTAACCTCACCTACATAATGAACTTCCGTAGTTTTCTTAGTAATATTATTTCTCTATCCACTCTGCCACCTGACTCCTAATAGACTTATTGAGAAATAGGGGTCTCAGTCTAGTGACATCCTTTTCAACAATAAGCACCATATTCTTTACACAAGAGATAACAATCTTCACGTCCCTGCCTCTCTTCTAATCAACAATCGCCGCACTCCCTACCGCAGCCCAAGGGAGAATAATCCTTGCTTACAAACGGAATGACTTAGTCACACGTAATATTAACTTCAGGAAGAATGAGCAACCATGCCAACGACATTATCCTTACGGACACGGAAGTAATAAAAATAACAGGAGGATTTCAAGTCGTCAACTACAGCAGCAATGATATATTTTATTGTTACTAGATTTAATGTTGCCTTTTGTTATTCAATAGAAAATTTCACTAGAGTATACCTTAGTTTTACCAGACCACTGAGCTGATTAACAGCTCTCCTAGGGGTCGTCCGAACGATTCTCTTTCCGAGCAATAACCTCTCCGAACTTTTCTCTTTCAGAGCAACAATCTCTTCGATAGTTTCTCTTTCAGAACAATAACCTCTTCAAACGTTTCTCTTTCAGAACAATATCTCCAAGCGTTTCTCTTTCAGAACAATAACCTCTTCAAACGTTTCTCTTTCAGAACAATAATATCTCCAAGCGTTTCTCTTTCAGAACAATAACCTCTTCAAACGTTTCTCTTTCTGAGCAATAGTATCTCCAAACATTTCTCTTTCAGAGCAATAACCTCTCTGAACGTTTCTCTTTCAGAGCAATAATCTCTTCAAATGTTCCTATTTCAGAGCAATAACCTCTCCAAACGTTTCTCTTTTTTAGAGCGATAACCTCTTCAAACGTTTCTCTTTCAGAGCAATAACCTCTCCAAATGTTTCTCTTTCTGAGCAATAATATCTCCAAACATTCCTCTTTCAGAGCAATAACCTCTCTAAACGTTTCTCTTTCAGAGCAGTAATCTCTCCAAATGTTCCTATTTCAGAGCAATAACCTCTCCAAACGTTTCTCTTTCAGAGCAGTAATCTCTCCAAATGTTCCTATTTCAGAGCAATAACCTCTCCAAACGTTTCTCTTTCAGAGCAATAACCTCTTCAAACGTTTCTCTTTCAGAGCAATAACCTGTTCAAATGTTTCTCTTTCAGAGCAATATCCTCTCCAAATATTTCTCTTTCAGAGCAATAATCTCTCCGAACATTTCTCTTTCAGAGCAATAATCTCTGAATTTTTCTCTTCCAGAACAATAACCTCTTCAAACGTTTCTCTTTTAGAGCAATAATCTTTCATAGCATTTTTCTTTCAGAGCAATAATCTCACCAAACTTTTGTCTTTCAAAGCAATAATCTCACCAAACGTCTCTCTTTCAAAGCAATAGCTTCTTCAAACGTTCATCTTTCAGAGCAATAACCTCTTCAAACTTTTCTCTTTCAGAGTAATAACATCTTCAAACTTTTCCCTTCAGAGCAACAACCTCTTCAAATGTTTCTATTTCAGAGCAATGACCTCTCCGAATGTTTCTCTTTCAGAGCAATAACCTCTCCAAACGTTTCTCTTTCAGAGCAACAATCTCTCCAAATGTTTTTATTTCAGAGCAATAACCTCTTCAACGTTTCTCTCTCAGAGCAATAACCTCTCCAAATGCTTAACTTTCAGAGCAATAATCTCTCCGAACGTTTCTCTTTCAGAGCAATAATCCTTCCGAACGTTTCTCTTTCAGAGCAATAATCCTTCCGAACGTTTCTCTTTCCGAACAATAACTTCTTCAAACATTTCTCTTTCAGAGTAATAATCTCTCCGAACATTTCTCTTTTCAGAACAATATCATCTCCAAACGTTTCTCTTTCAGAGCAATAATCTCTCCGAATGTCTCTCTTTCAGAGCAATAAGCTCTCCGAACGTTTCTCTTTCAATGTAATAACATCTCCAAATGTTTATCTTATAGACCGAAAACCTCTTCAAACATTTTTCTCTTTGAGCAATAACAATGACGATAATAAGAAAAAAAGGAGGACGAAATAAAAGCAATCGAAGCCCCCCTGTAATTTCCATCTTTGCGGAGCAAATGAAAAAGAAAAGACAGGAAACTCATTACGCAGCTAATGGATTCCTCGCCCCGTTATATATGAAGCCATCAGTGAATACCGTGGAGACCATTCGTTTTAAGGAGATATTATAAAAGGGGAAACGTCATCTATTTTCTTTAAAAAGATATTGAAAGCGAGATGAAATTCATTTCACGCAAAATAATAAGATCATTTATTCACGTATATAATTGGCTCGTTTACTCGAAGACGTGACGGTAATATTTATCTGAGATGGCAGAGGTGTGTGTGTGTGTGTGTGTGTGTGTGTGTGTGTGTGTGTGTGTGTGTGTGTGTGTGTGTGTGTGAGAGAGAGAGAGAGAGAGAGAGAGAGAGAGAGAGAGAGAGAGAGAGAGAGAGAGAGTTTCTGTAAGTTGTTTTATATTTTAGTATTTAAAACTATATGTAACACTTCAATATAAAGAAGAGGTAAGTGGGATGGGTAACCTAATATTGTTCGTACCCATCCCAGGCCTGATAGAAACAAATACAAATAACGAAATAAACAAAAAATGCACCGAAGTTTCATCGGCACAATCGAATTTTCTGTACAGCCGCTACAGCGAATAATCAAGGCCACCGAAAATAGACCTGTCTTGCGGTGGACTCGGTACAATGCTGTATGAGCCGCGGACCATGAAACTTTAACCAAGGCCCGGTGGTGGCCTATCTTATATCGTTGCCAGAAGCACTATTATGGCTAACTTTAACCCTCAAATAAAATAAAAATTACTGAGGCTAGAGGGATGCAATTTGGTATGTTTGATGATTGGAGGGTGGATGGTCAACATACCAATTTGAAGCCCTCTAGCCTCAGTAGTTTTTAAGATCAGAGGGTGGACAGGAAAAGTGCGGAGAGAATAAAGCGCGGACGGACAGATAAGGCCAGCACAAGTTTCCTTTTCAGAAAACTAAAAACGGGAAAGAAAAATACAGCGCTTAACCCTTCGAAGCGACATACATGTCTCCTCACAGACTGAAGATTATCAGATGCGTTATATTTTAGTATGAACAGAACCAAGAGTGCCAATAACGCCAAATATCGCTTCAGAGAGAGAGAGAGAGAGAGAGAGAGAGAGAGAGAGAGAGAGAGAGAGAGAGAGAGAGAGAGAGAGAGAGAAATTATCTCCCAGCACACGATAAACCTACCTCAAAAGCAGAAAGGAAAAAAATTATTTAAAAGAACAATAAACAAGAAGTAAATTTTGGTATCCAAAAATTAGACGAATAAACCTGCAGTCTAAAACCAAAAATAGGAAAGGGAGGATTAATTTTCAAACTACTCAAATATGAATACCATTTATAGGAAGTTTCCTAAGAAGACGAATGACTATAGTGGACGTCAAAATTACAATAAATACAATACTGGAGAACAAAACATCATCACTTTGACGAAAAATAAATTATCAACGATATCAAGAGATATTTTAGAAAGAAATTAATAACCAGAAATGGCCTAAAAATTACAAAAATCCCGCAAAACCCCCCCAAAAAATTTTAAAAATCATCTTGATTCATCTATGGAACAAAAAGCTGAAAATTACAAAACATCTAAAAATACACCAATATAAAAAATTAAAAATAAAAAAAACCTTCGTGCAATCTCTGAAACAAAAACTAAGAATTACAAAAATCCCCCTAAACATCCAACAATGCACAAAAATAAAAAATAAATAAAACCGCCTTGGTCCATCTCCGAAGCAAAAGAGAAGCAGAGACATGATTATAAGCGTGTTGCTTCTCCTCCAATTTTCCGGACTTTGGTCACAACTCCGGCTCTTGCTCCTACTTAGGATTCCGGAACACCACTAAACAAGACTTTTTGACAGGTCCAATATCCTTCCATTATGAAAACTCCCGCACCGGGGCCCTCGTGCACTCTGTCATTAAATTCCTAAGTGTTTCTCTCTCTCTCTCTTTCTCTCTCTCTCTCTATTGAAATATATATATATATATATATATATATATATATATATATATATATATATATATATATATATATATATGTGTGTGTGTGTGTGTGTGTGTCTGTGTGTATGTGTGTGTGTGTGTGTGTGTGAAAGTTTGTGTATTTGTTTGGATACTATACTCAGAAATCCGAACCGCCTAACAGACAGACCCAGACAAAATTTAGCACACGGCATCCATGTCACCCCAAAAAGGTTTATAACTCAAAATCAAACCCCTACCCCGTGACAGACCTACAAGCACAGACAAAACAAATTAAATTTTCGTTTTTACGTCACGTTTTCCTTCAGTGCTTTATGGGTTAATTCTCATTTTTCACCTGACGCTCCACCTTTTCTTCCAGGAGCTGTCAGACGTATGATTATCCTACAACAATCCCCTATAACATCAATTCTTTTGTCAGAATTTATAATAATGATTAATATAATTGTTTGTTCCCTCGATAAAATCTACACTGAAGACCTAAATCGATAATTCCTTTCTGTAGTAAGTGAAACCATTTCTGCACGAGTAGTAGTGGCTAAATCCGACGCTTTCAACCAGCCCAAACCACTACCAAACTCTCTCTCTTTTTCTCTAGGCATCAGTCAAACACTTTGGAGCGAAATCTATCTCTGTCTATGAGGTTTATTACTAAATTATTACCTAGAGAGAATAACAATTTACGATGCAAAACGGTGGAAGGTAGCATCTGCATAAGGAACGAAAAAATATTAGTCGGCAACTTTTGGTACATATAGTCCGTAAGCTGAGATGATATATCATTATACCTCAAATGATTCCATAAATCTAAAACCTACTTCTTTGAAAGAGCAGACGTCCATAAAAGGAATAAATATCGAAAAATAACTTAATTTTACATACACGACATCTGGCAACCGCTTCATCACGTGAAAAGCGATAATCACAAGTCATATGCCCCGCCCGTTCATGTATATGGTTGAAGAAGTTATATGATAATATATAAGTAAATAAACACATTCCCTTCTTGCGTACGGTGTTAAACGGTCCTACACACGATCCTACGTCATTTATTACGTGATCACCAACATCACGTAGGAAGAACAACACGTTGGGCTGCGCTGTTTAACTTTTGTGGGTGGAGCTAATTTCCTCGGGAAACACGCAGGTCTTATATAGCAAAATCATTCACTCATCATCTAGCATTCAAGGTTAGAAATACCAAGACCTGATCTAAGGAATCATCTAAAACTGACCATTACATGCGTGGCATGAGAATTACCACCTCGATGCACTCTCTCTCTCTCTCTCTCTCTCTCTCTCTCTCTCTCTCTCTGCTTGGGTCAACAAATGAGAATTTCCTCATTAATTCGTTCGTTCCTTCTCCTTTTTAATTTTCCGAATTCGTTACAGCGACTGATTTTTTGCCATTTTGAAAACAAAACCGGCATTAAATTTAAATGAGACTTATAATAGCGTGTTTTTTGTGTCTGTGATGGAAAAGCCTTCAAGGAAGTCATAGCAAAATAGTAAGAACCTATGAAAGAAAACTAAACTATTTGGAGTATTCAGAAATGTACAGTAGTGATGATGTTATACTAGCAAATACTTCAGAAAAATACCAAAGGAACATCGTTAACAATTTAAATCCTGAAGACAAATTCAGGGCTATACGCTAAAAAGGCAGTTTATATACAGTATATATATATATATATATATATATATATATATATATATATATATATATATAAACAAGGGGTACGAGTACAGTATGTATATGCTTAATATTTCTCCTATGACGAATACCGTATGACGTGCAGGCTAAAAGGATACTGGAACCATGATATGCAAGAATAAAAGCAAGATGAATGTACATTACTTTCTGTGGGGTAATATGGTGTATGGAGTTGGCGATTTTATATGTAAATATACTAATGTACCACGCTCATTAAAACTGTACATACACACACATTTTTTATAAATATAAACATTTAGTATTCCCCGGCCAGCGACGGTTGGTCAGCTATTATAATATATATATATATATATATATATATATATATATATATATATATATATATATATATATATATATATATATATATATATATATAATCTGTATATGTATGAGAAAGAGAGAGA
>NC_089765.1:46051909-46059409 GCF_040412425.1 Macrobrachium rosenbergii | reverse complement strand
CTCAGCAATGACCCAATAGACAACATTTCATTCGAATTATCCCTTCTGAGTGAATAAGATAGAAATCATCAACACACAATCACGTGTGGAACAGAAATAAATTTCTGACTCACGTCGGGATCGAACCCAGGTCTCTCAGGTGGAAAGCAAGGGCGTTACCCACTGGGCCACACAAGTCTAAAAGAAGTTGGAACCTGAGAGCAACTGCACCCAAGGAATTACCTGGGCAAGCTAACTGCTTGCATACCAGCGAGTTTTCCCCAACTTCCCGACTCAGCAATGACCCAATAGACAACATTTCATTCGAATTATCCCTTCTGAGTGAATAAGATAGAAATCATCAACACACAATCACGTGTGGAACAGAAATAAATTTCTGACTCACGTCGGGATCGAACCCAGGTCTCTCAGGTGGAAAGCAAGGGCGTTACCCACTGGGCCACACAAGTCTAAAAGAAGTTGGAACCTGAGAGCAACTGCACCCAAGGAATTACCTGGGCAAGCTAACTGCTTGCATACCAGCGAGTTTTCCCCAACTTCCCGACTCAGCAATGACCCAATAGACAACATTTCATTCGAATTATCCCTTCTGAGTGAATAAGATAGAAATCATCAACACACAATCACGTGTGGAACAGAAATAAATTTCTGACTCACGTCGGGATCGAACCCAGGTCTCTCAGGTGGAAAGCAAGGGCGTTACCCACTGGGCCACACAAGTCTAAAAGAAGGGATAATTCGAATGAAATGTTGTCTATTGGGTCATTGCTGAGTCGGGAAGTTGGGGAAAACTCGCTGGTATGCAAGCAGTTAGCTTGCCCAGGTAATTCCTTGGGTGCAGTTGCTCTCAGGTTCCAACTTCTTTTAGACTTGTGTGGCCCAGTGGGTAACGCCCTTGCTTTCCACCTGAGAGACCTGGGTTCGATCCCGACGTGAGTCAGAAATTTATATATATATATATATATATATATATGTATGAGTATATATATATATATATATAAATGTAAAAAAATAAATAAATTATATATATATACAGTATATCTATATGCGTATTATATATATATATATATATATATATATATATATATATATATATATATATATATATACTGTATATATAGGCTATATATATATTTAGTTGGCCGTATCTCAACTTTCCCAATACATCCACATTTCAAAACTTGCCAATTTCAAGTAACTATATAAACGCACAAAAGCACACGCAGCGCGACATTCATGTACGCCTGAAACGTGGGCTAGCCTGCAATAATATGATACGGCGTATACTCACATGAATACGGTACCATGGGCAACGGTGCGACAGAAGAGAGAGAGAGAGAGAGAGAGAGAGAGAGAGAGAGAGAGAGAGACTCGACTACCATAGACGGCACTAGAATATACTCTCCAGCATACGCCATGTGTCCATATTCGGACAATGATAAACATGACAAAATTGGGTTTGGCCGTAGCCCATTACTAACACAAGTCAATCAATAACTACAGCAATTTGTTGGCCGCCTTGCCTTATACAGAACTCAAGTAACCGTAATAAAAGCATACAATTGAGTCACTATCTTTAATAAGGGATGAGATAGCCATGGCTACCCGACCCATTTCATTTCTTTTAATAAGGGATGAGATGTGCATGGTTAACCAACTCATTTTACATACCCGCACACACATATAAACACAAATTGAAAATACCCCAAAAAGGAATGTACTAATGCACTTCTGCCCGGAGTGAACACATGCATTCCTATTGGAGAGAGACGTGAAATAAAGAAACAGTTTTAAATTCTGAAAAATCGTGAAACGAAGTAATCAATTTAAAGTGAGTCATTATTCCCAGGGATAAAGATATATGAATAAATAAAAGTTAACACAAAGCACTGGATAAGGCAAACTTTGACAGATAATAGCAATAAATTGCCCAAAAGGAAGCACCGTAAGCTTGCACTAGATACAAACTACAAAAACAAAAACAAAAATTTGCATCCAGTCTGATAAAAAATATTATTATACGTAAAAGGAAATCAATGAAAGTGCTCATAACAATCTGGCAGAACTATTTCATTAGACATAAAGATCAAAAATATTGTTCGACGTTGTCGAACATATTTAGATTAGTAAAAACTATATTACTGTCCATTTGTGTAAGAATTAAACATACATTCGAACTTACACTAAAAGAGATTGATGTTGATTCAATAATCACTAAACAAAACAAAAAAAAATAAACTAAAAGAAATGCGCAGTAAGGTAAAAAAAAAAAAGAAAAAAAACGAAAATGGCATATGTAAATACAGCAAGGAATCAAGCGGTCACAAAAAAAAAAAAAAAAAAAGTCACATCAGCCAACAAGTTACTAAGACAAAAAGTCCAGCCCCTGGCCCCGCCCCGTGCGTCCCCTTGCCTCATACACAGGCACCTCTCCACCAGGCTTGGCTGCTTATACACACTTATAAACCCTCAAGGCTACCTATGTACACCTATAAACCCTCCGGCTACGTATGTACACTATGTACACCTACAGTATATGCCCTCAAGGTTACCTATGCACACTTATAAACCCTCAAGGCTACCTATGTACAACTACAAACCATCAAGGCTACCTATGTACACCTATAAAGCCTCAAGGCTATCTATGTACACCTATATACCCTCCAGCTACCTATATACGCCTATAAACTTTCAAGGCTACCCAAATATATCCATAAACCCTCAAGGATACCTATGTACACCTATAAACCCTCGAAGCTACCTACGTACATCTATAAACCCTCCGGCTACCTATGTACACCTATAAACCCGCCTACCAGACCGTAAGTAATCACGCTCGCCCTCCCCCTGCGGCTGCCGCCATGAAGTCTCCCAACCTCTTCTCTTACATGGAAGTTGGAAACGCCAACACGAAGGCCTTTTAACTTCGCTCCCGATGCACGCACATGCACGTGCGCGCGCGCTCGCATATACACGCACGCACATACACACACACACACACACCCAAACCCTTCAGGACATCGAAACATAAAAGGGGTACCGATGTAGCGTGAGACCACATCATCAACACTAGGCATTTCGCATGCTACCACTCTCTCTCTCTCTCTCTCTCTCGATCAATACTCACCCCCTCCCTCCCACCTATTCCTCGACCTCCTCCTCCTCCCCGTCCTCCTCAAACGCTACATGGACCCTCCACCCACCTTGTCCGTCTCTGCCTCCGCCTCCCCGGCTTCTCTATTCCTCCTCCTCCTCCTCCTCCTTGCTGACAGTCCCCACCTTGGCTGCGATGACTCACACATACACACACACCTTCCGGTCCCATAATACAGTTTGGTGTCTATTGAAGAATGGGTTATGTATATATTATGTAAGTATGTATGTATGTATGTATGTATTAAGAGCAGACGTCTGTTTTAGAAACAGGAAGTGTCTGTGTATTATCATATACAATGCTCCATAAACAGCAGAGCTCGAACTGACAATGCTGTTTCAATGTTTAAATTTTCTTGACTAGAACTGGATTCTTTAGAGAGAGAGAGAGAGAGAGAGAGAGAGAGAGAGAGAGAGTACTTGCTACCTCCTACAAGAAGAGTATGGTTCGGTTAGTTTGTTTGTTGTTACAAACATTACCGAAAATGGTGCATGCGTTTTTACGAAAATGCTACCAAAGGTCGACCTCATGACCAGTGATGGATTATTTGGATTTGGGAGAGACAGGAATGTGCTAATTGCATAAAACACAATTTGGGAGGTGAACTAGCTCATCCTTAGCAGAGATTTGCTTCCTCAAAAGCTTTATATATATATATATATATATATATATATATATATATATATATATATATATATATATATATATACATACACACACACATATGTGTATATATATATACACACACACACATATATATATATATATATATATATATATATATATAGAGAGAGAGAGAGAGAGAGAGAGAGAGAGAGAGAGAGAGAGAGAGAGAACAACTAGGGCAAGCGACCCAATACCCTTATCTAGCCCAAGCCCGATGAAAACAGTAAAAATGCCGGGAGTTAAAAAGAGTGGGTCTTGATCCCAGAGGAAAGGAGACCCCTGCCTATTAAGTAGATTATACTCAGGGGAAACTAAACCAGGAAATATTCTAGGTTCATTTTCCAATTTGCTTAATACTGGAAAAAAAATTATCCAAAGTATTTTTATAAGGGCAAGTCGATTCTTAGTTAGGAAATTATTCAAATAATAATAATATTTTAATGTAAATATCAAAATGGATAAATACCGTTATAAGCACTGCGCCTAACTTCTTAAGAAGTCAAACAGACACTGCCTTGATAATGAAGCTTCTAAAGAACAATTTTCCAAAACTTGAAAATAAAAAATTTAAACCCAACAATTACACTGCACCTACATTCGTAAGTAGGAATCCAAATGACACTGCTTTGATAATCAAACTTCCAAAGAACAATTTCCCAAAAGTTGAAATTTTACACCCAATAATTACAAAATATACTTTCCGTAACAATGAGTGTATAACATACAGGTTACTGGCGCAATTCAAAGAGGATCCATACAAAGCATACGAACTTTCTGCGTACATTTATGAGGCAGGTGACACTGGAAGTTGTCTGCTCAGGGGTTCCATTCTTGAATGAAAGAAACAGATCTAGGTTTGTTATTTTTTCAGAAGTTATCCTCTTCCAAAACGAAGCTGCCGACGGCAGTGACTTGTTCTTTATGCAGCCGGGCTTTCAGTCAACGAAGATGAACAATATTTGGTTAAACTAATCACTTGGATGGGTTACACAGGCCATTTCAATCATCCACAAGGACAGAGAAGCCTTCTGGAGCCACTCCCTCAAATGAGCAAGGGCGTATGGAATTTTACTTTTTTCCTTTTTACCTTTCCCCTCCCCCCAAACACACACACGCACTTCTTTTCCCTCTGCAAGGCACCTGAATGGTACGTCGTTCTGGGTTATAATCAAGATTTTTGGGATGAGGTTGCTAGCCAACCACCCTTTCGTCTCGGCCCTAGCGGACGCTGGGACCCTTCTACAGTAAGGCAATTGTTAGCCGGACCCATCAAACGAGAGGTGAAAGCTGCATCACACAGCCATGGCTCCCACTTTAGCTCACTGCAACTTGTTCACAGCGGCCGGGCTGTCGCTAAGACCTTACACCTCGCTGATTGCACTTCATAAAAGGTGGCGATGGGGTTGCAAGCCTCCCCCCTCCAAAGATATATATTTATATATATATAAAATAAATATACATACACAATGTACATATATATAAATATATATGTACATAAGTTCCTCGTTGGGGGAGTCGGTAGAGTTGTGGGCTAGAAATCGCTAGGCCCGAGTTCGAGTCTCCGGCCGGCTGATGAAGAATTAGAGGAATTTATTTCTGGTGACAAAAATTCATTTCTCGCTATAATGTGGCTCGGATTCCACAATAAGCTGTAGGTCCCGTTGCTAAGTAACCAATTGGTTCTTAACCAAGTAAAATAAGTCTAATCCTTCGGGCCAGCCCTAGTGGTCTGGTAAAACAAAGGTATACTTAACTTATATGTACATATACATATATATATAAATGAATATATATTTAAAATATATATGTATATGTATGTATGTATGCATGTATGTATGTATATATATACCGTATATACAGATATATATATGTATATATATATATATATATATATATATATATATATATATATATAATATTATATGTATAATTAAAAATCTTGCGTAACAGGTACTAATTGTATATGGCAGACGCCATTCAAAACGTCATAAACAAAAAATACCGCAGCATAGGTAGCGTTACGACGAGAGCACACACACACACTATAATATATATATATATATATATATATATATATATATATATATATATATATATATATATATAATATATATAATATATATTATATATATATATAATATATATTATATATATATATATATATATATATATATATATATATATATATATATATATATATATATATATATATATATATATATATATATATATATATATATATATATATGGAGAGTGAAATGGAGAGGGAGGCTCAGGGCGTGATGAGGGGTAGAGCCATCAGCTGTTTGGAATCAGCAGTAACAACAAATGGAGGAGGAGGAGGGACGGGTTTTAATAATAAATGACTAGTTGTAAGACCCATCGCAGTAGGCGTCGATACTTTAAGAGACAGACTGGTTTGTTAAAACGACTATGGTCATCTACAACTGCTTATGTAATCTGGCATAGCAATGACCTCAGTCACCACACAGAGAGAGAGAGAGAGAGAGAGAGAGAGAGAGAGAGAGAGAGAGAGAGAGAGAGAGAGAGAGAGAGAGAGAGGTGGTTCGAGGTTATAAAACCATAAGTGAGGGGGAAGTGGTTTAGGACATTACCTTAGGTCGAGGTTTTATTAAAATTAACAATAACAATGAAAACTATAAGTTATGGGCACCTGGTTTATGATATTACCATAAATTGTGTGACAAAAATCTGAGAGAGAGAGAGAGAGAGAGAGAGAGAGAGAGAGAGAGAGAGAGAGAGAGAGAGAGAGAGAGAGAGAGAGAGGTGATTCCAAGTTATAATACAATTAACTACTACATTGAAAACTATTAATTGCGGGCACGTGTTTTCAGATCCTGCCCTAAACCGCATGACCAAAAATCTAAATCAAGTGTGACTGCGATTAAATTAGACGTCTGTTCATCAAATCAAGTGTGACAGCGCTTTAAGTTCAACTCGATAACGGTTACCATTCATTGTATACACCCTGGCGAAATTCAATTAGGTATAATGTACTAATTAATCACACGGCAGCAATCTAATTACATAAACAACGCGCGATAAAACAATGGCGTCGAATTGAGGTAGAAACAGTTGAAATTAAACAAGACTTTTATTTCTTTCTACATGAAGATTTTGTTAAAGTTACGTACGAGTTTATTTATTTTTACATATAGGTTCTGTTAAAGTTACATACAAATTTATTTTATTTTTACATAAAGATTTTGTTGAAGTTACATATGAATTTATTTCATTTTTACATAAAGATTCCGTTGAAGTTACATATGAATTTATTTCATTTTTACATACATATTTTGTTGGTTACATAAGATTTTATTTTATTTTTACATAAAGATTTTGTAGAAGTTGCATGTAAATGTATTTCATTTTTACATACAGATTTTGTTGAAGTTACCAACGAATTTATTTTATTGTCACATAAAGATTTTGTTGAAGTTTCATACGAATTTCTTTTATTTTTACATACAGATTTTGTTGGTTATATATGAATTTATTTCATTTTTACATACAGATTTTGTTGAAGTTGCATATGAATTTACTTCGTGTTTACATATAGATTTTGTTGGTTACATATGAATTTATTTCGTTTTTACATAAAGATTTTGTTGAAGTTACACGCGAATTTATTTTATTTTTATATACAGATTTTGTTGGTT
>NC_089765.1:46029409-46044409 GCF_040412425.1 Macrobrachium rosenbergii | reverse complement strand
CAATTTTCCCTAAGAGATGTATGTTTTTAGAGTTCCATTCTGACCTCATATGTGGACTGCACAGTGTACTTCCAGAAACACACCCAACTATGATAATGTTAGTTGCTTCGACCCATCATATTACCAGCTCTAATTCGGGAGATTACTGGGTCTCATTAGATGCACAAAGAAATTTTTCACATCAAAAGAGGCAAATTTCCCCCGCCCCCAGAAGACGTACAGTCTTTAAATAATGTTATGAGCTCATATGTGGACTGTACAGTGTAATTCAAAGAACATAAACGAACTATGATGATGTTAGTTGCTTCGACAAGTCATAACATACCCATGATAATGTTAGTTGCTTCGAAAAGTCAAAATTATGATGATGTTAGTTGCTTCGACAAGTCATAACATACTCATGATAATGTTAGTTGCTTCAACAAGTCATAAACATACCCATGATAATGTTAGTTGCTTCGAAAAGTCAAAACTATGACGATGTTAGTTGCTTCGACAAGTCAAAACCTACCCAGCTATGACAAAGTTAGTTGCTTCGACAAGTTATAACATACCCAACTATGAACGATGTTAGTTGCTTCGACAAGTCTTAACATACCCATGATAATGTTAGTTGCTTCGGCAAGTCATAACATACCCAACTATCATAATGTTAGTTGCTTCCACACATCACATGTCACAGTACCAGTTTAGGGGATTACTGTATTTAAGCGGAAGACTGATAAATCCTCCACCGACCGTATGCGAATTTAAAGCATTTCCCTATATTATGTAACGGGGTTCGTGATTGTTTTCTCGTTTCCCAAGAACAACTGACTTGGTTGCGTCGTTAACATTGTTTATGCATCTGTTTAACTCTTTCTTTGCCCGTCTATTGGGTGTTCCTTAACTTTGCCTAACAAAACTTTGTAGAAGATTGACTGATTGATTTATGGTTACTAAAACTGGCGTCACAATATCTACGTTACCGACGCACAATTTCAAATAGAACGTAAACCTAAAAGTCTTTCTTGAATACTAAGGGAAATTTAAAAGAAAAGGTTAAATAAAGTAAAAAATCATATTACATATAATACTACAACTCTATATGACCTATGTCTATGGGCGTCCAGTTATTACCCAAACGATTATTTCCCAAATATATTTTTCACTGACTTAGAAAGATAAATAACATTGCAGTGATAAAGACAAGAAACTAAAAGAATGACAATAAAGATAAGAATATCATGTTAACTAAAAGAATGATAATAATAAGAATACCGGGTTAACTAAAGGAATAATGATAATGATAAGAATATCATGTTAACACGAACGATTACAAATACGCCTCCTAACGGCATGCCTCTTAATATAAAAAGAATTACAGCAATTGTTAGCAATTGTTAACATGATATTTGAATACGACAGAAATAACACCAAATCAAGAATCATCAACAATGCATGGAATGAAAAATGTAAAATAAGATGAACACAAATGAAAATGATGTATAAATAAATATTAAATTTTCACCAGGAAGGCAAAACCCGCGTTAACATTAATTATATAAAAGTCGAGCTATTTGTTATAACAACGACTCAGTGCGGCACTGCCACCACTGCATACACTCTGCGGTGTGAGAGAGAGAGAGAGAGAGAGAGAGAGAGAGAGAGAGAGAGAGAGAGAGAGAGAGAGAGAGAGAGAGATAAAACCCAAAATATCTCAAATTGGGTAAGCTGATAACAACCTGAACAAAAGTAATTTCGAGTAAAACCTTATTGTCGCTAAGTATTCTGAGAGAGAGAGAGAGAGAGAGAGAGAGAGAGAGAGAGAGAGAGAGAGTTTAAACCCTAAATGTTTTAAATCTTGGCAGCTGAAAACCACCTAAATAAAATTTATTTCGAGTAAAATAACCATACAACCATGCTAAGTATTCTGCGATGACAAGAGAGAGAGAGAGAGAGAGAGAGAGAGAGAGAGAGAGAGAGAGATTACCTCGTCGAGGTCCTCCCTTATGTGGCCTTAGATATCACTTGTTGCAGTTACTGAGAGCAATGAAATTAGATCGGACTTCGGAACTGAATGCAAGACAAAAGATCGAGTTAGAACTGATCCCTATATCAGGGTTGGATAAGGGGCAGGAAGCACTGCATCTTGGCTCATCAGGTAGGATATCAAGATCATATCTAACTTATACTTGAAAATAGAACAGAACATAGAATTTAGGCCAAGGGCCAAGCGTTGGGACCTATGAGGTCATTCAGCACTGAAAAGGAAACTGACAGTAAAAAGGTTTAAATGGCGTAAGAGGAGGGAAACTTCGCAGTTGCACTATGAATCAATTGTTAGGAGAGGGTGGAAAGTAGGAAGAAAGAGAGAGATTATGAACGGTGGCATAGTAACAGGAATGAAACGGGTTTCAGGCTAAGGGGCCGAAGGAACGTTGCAAAGAACCTAAGTAATGCCTACAGTGCACCGAATGAGGTACACTGACGGCACTACCCCCCTACGGGGTATACTTGAATATATGTACTGGTTCATTTGTGAAGGCTGATTTTAAGCAAGACAGACAGTTCAATAGATCAGAGACCACGACAGCAAATGAATATAACGCGACTTAGTCTGAGTTGAATTGTACTATAAACTTTATGCCCAAGGCCAAGCGCTGGGACCTATGGGGTCAACGAGCGCTGGAAATACTGTAATGTTGAAACAATTGTAAGGAGAGGGTGGAAAGGAAGCTGGAAGAAAGAGAATATGAACAGAGGTATAGTAAAAGGAATGAAAGGGGTTGCAGCTTGTGGCCGAAGGACACTGCAAAGAATCTTAATTAACAGGGATTCTTAGTCTGGGTTGTGATGTAGATTGTGAGTAGAGAGAAACTGACACCAGGTCTACGATCTTTTCTGAACTGAATGGCAAAGTTGTCTGAACTAGATGGGGCACTGGTTAGTAGACTTAAAATCAAGCCCTCTTTGATATTTGCATGTATAAAATTGTGTGGCCTTCATGCTCATGCTGGATGCTACTTAGTTTCATCGTCTATACTAGCATAGTACGGAATGCCATGAATGTCATCAACCTTTTTTGTGAAGTTACACTGTACGCCCTTGAATCGATCTATCTGACCACGGTTAGATGAGTTCCACAAAAATCTTTACAAAGTATGTTTTGAAATAGGCCGGGATGATTTCGCCCGATAGCTTCAGCGCTGCACAAGTGCTGGTGCGTTTGAAGACTTTTGCAAGTCATCATTTGTTAGTGATTCTCGCCACTGGAGGTAAATGCGCTTAATCCATTTTTTTTTTATGATTGTAGTAGCAATGCAGAAACGTAGTCAGGTGCAGCTGCCAAGTTCATTTCACCACTGTAGATTTCCATTTCAATAATTCCTTCCTGGGATCAATACTTTGTTGTGTCGGAATATCGGTGCCATGTAGATCGAAAAATGAAGTTTGATAGTGTAGCTTCAATGCTGTGATTAATGATTCATGTACTTTAAGGGGAATAATGCCACTTCACATTTTGAAGTTTGCTAATTAGAATAATGAAAAGTTCAAAATGACTCGGTTATCCATCCCAGCCGACACGAAACGTTTGATTTCAACAAAATTGGCCTCGTTGGGTTACACGTCCGACATCTGCCTTTAACTGTTGCTCATCCGGTTATAATTACCTGCGAGAAAATCAGGTCAAGGCTGTTTTTCTTCTCCCGTTGTGTTGGTCTCGTTCCAAATGTAGTTTTAGTGGGCTGTTATGATCGTCGCCTATATTGATCAAGCTGTTTAAAGGCTCTATATAGTTTCCGACGCATCGCCATGTAATTGGACACCCATTCCTCCTCCTGACACGCCATTAGAAAAGTTAGTATCATCCAGCATCATTATTATACCTCGGTGAGGTGAGCCAAGTGAATTAATTACTGATGAAATATTTACTACGGCGATGTTTTAGATAGACCAATCCAATGGCAGGCCATGATCCAAAGATAGTCTGGGCTAGAAAGTACAGTAGTGAGGATCGATACACCAGTGCGATGGCAAGATTATCGTTTGTTCTTGTTAATACTTTACCTGTACTGTTGTTTTTGTGATGTATATTATAACTTATAACCCTTCCATTCTACAGGACAACAGGATCTGACATAACGTATAAATATCATTTCTTGATCCCTTCATCTTTTATTGTATTTTCTATTTTATGATCTCTTCGCATAAGGATGGTTGTGGCCCGCCCTTCCTCTTGACAGCAAGCCTTCAATGTTTGCGTCTCAGTACTTCCTGGATACCGTTCAGATATCTTTTAGAAATGTCTTGAGGTGTGTGTGTGTGTGTGTGTGTGTGTGTGGAGAGAGAGAGAGAGAGAGAGAGAGAGAGAGAGAGAGAGAGAGAGAGCAGAATATGTCAAGAAATTTAGTCTGTCAGAAGATGGCAACCATTTATTTATTTATTTATGTGTTTTCCCTTAATTTTTTTCAATTCATGGTAATCTTATTGTAAATGCTTTTAATATAAAAAATTATGTGTAATAAAATTATCATGAAATAAAATAAATAAATAAAAAACATATATAAATAATCAAATAAATAAATAAGCAAATGAATAAATACATAACATAAATAAACTCGTCCCAGAAACGACTCCAAGAATTCTATAGAACTCCGCAATCCAGCGGCACACAGAAATTCTCTCCAAGCGAAGCTGCCTGCTGCTACATCAGCTGTGAACACTTCTCACGAACAACTCGACCAAATCACGCACTTCTTTCTGCAAGCAAAGGCACTTGGCAAAAAGCAATACCCACCACGAATGTCTGACGACATGAAAATGAACCGTGAAAGTGAATAACAAATTCGCCAGTCTTGTAACGCATTGATTAAGAATTTTGCCGACGGAGTTCAGGGTCGTAATGTTGAGTTAGTCTACAACTTTAATGTGCTCAAGGTCTGGGATTTTAGAAGCCAGGTTGTATACTAAGAAATGTTACATACATACACAAACACACACATATATATATATATATATATATATATATATATATATATATATATATATATATATATATATATATATATATATATGTATATATATGTATATATATATATATATACATATATAATATAGAAATATATGTATATATATATAATGTACTGTATGTATTGTGTGTATGTGTGTATACATATATATATATATATATATATATATATATATATATATATATATATATATATATATATATATATATACAATACTTCTAACAGCCACAAAGACCTCGTAACTTCTAATTTTCTACACGTTTCTTAAATACGCTTTTAACTATAAAGCCTTAACCCCAAATGAACAAAAAAAAAAAAAAAAATCTGACGCCCGTGGCAGAACCCGAACCCGAACCCGATACGTCAGAGTGAGGTTACCTTTAACAAGCTGACGTCAGTTTCGTCATTGCTTCTTGATATAGGTCTAATGGTTGGTCGTTACAACAGTTTCCAGAGTGTTGTTATAACATTTTGATTATTACATACATATAAACATACATACACGCAAAAATACACACACATATATATATGTATATACACTAGATAGATATACAGTAGATAGATAAATAGAGAGAGAGAGAGAGAGAGAGAGAGAGAGAGAGAGTGTGTGTACAACGGTACTTACAATGGTTTCTAAAATGTGATTATTACACAGACTCACACACACACACACACACACACATATATATATATATATATATATATATATATATATATATATATATATATATAATGTATTTTATAATTTTGGGAGTTTCATGTAACCGTTCTTGTGTCGTTGGTTGTAAACACATATACGTACATTATATATATATATATATATATATATATATATATATATATATATATATATATATATATATATATATATATATATATATATATATATATATATATATATATATGTAGTTCCTCGCTGGGTGAGCGGATTCCGTTCTCAGCTACCACTCTGTTGGTCGTGAGTTCGAATCTCCGACCGGCCATTGAAGAACAAGAGGAATTTGTTTCTGGTAATAGAAATTCATTTCTCGCTATAATGTGGTTCGGATTCCACAATAAGCTGTAGGTCCCGTTGCTAGGTAACCAACTGGTTCTTAGCCACGTAAAAATAAATCTATCCTTCGGGCCAGCCCTAGGAGAGCTGTTAATCAGCTCAATGGTCTGGTTAAACTGAGATATACTTAACTTAACATATATATGTACAGTATATATAAAAATATATATATATATATATATATATATATATATATATATATATATATATATATATATAATGTAAGCGTACGTGTTTACAACCAACGACATAAGAACAGCTTACATGAAACTCCCAAATTATAAAATGTACACATTTTCAATTCATTAGTTTCCATTACAGCCACACCCACTTGTACAGTGTCAAAAAAACGACAATCATATAAAGCCACGTAAGACACCCATCACGATAGTGTAAAAGTATACCTCCTCCTCGCCTTAGTCAATGGATATATAAGCACGCCCTCCCGGCCTCCTATAAATCAAATAGAGGACACACGATCCTTTTGTGGTTAATGCTAACCCGCGTATGGATGCTGTAAATGAAATAAGAACTGTTGGGTAAGGCATCCATCTCTATATATGCTCCTGAGTTCTCTCTCTCTCTCTCTCTCTCTCTCTCTCTCTCTCTCTCTCTCTCTCTCATCCACCTCTATGTAATGTGGGCTTCTGATTTCTCTTTCTATTTGGATTCTGCTATAATTCCTTGCTGTGTGTGTGTGTGTGTGTGCGTGTGTTATCCACCTCTATATAAGCTCCCGAATTCCTTACTATTTGGTTTTTTGCTACATGTCCGATTCTCTCTGTCTCTCTCTCTCTCTCTCTCTCTCTCTCTCTCTCTCTCTCTCTCTCTCTCTCTCTCTCTCTCTGCAATGTAGGCTTCTGATTCTGAATTCCTCTTTCTATTTGGATTCTGCTATATTTCCTCTCTTTCTCTCTCTCTCTCTCTCTGCAATGTAGGCTTCTGATTCTGAATTCCTCTTTCTATTTGGATTCTGCTATATTTCCTCTCTCTCTCTCTCTCTCTCTCTCTCTCTCTCTCTCTCTCTCTCTCTCTCTCTCTGCAATGTAGGCTTCTGATTCTGAATTCCTCTTTCTATTTGGATTCTGCTATATTTCCTCTCTCTCTCTCTCTCTCTCTCATCCACCTCCATATAAGCTCCTGAATTCCTTATTATATGGTTTTTTGCTACATGTCCGATTCTCTCTCTCTCTCTCTCTCTCTCTCTCTCTCTCTCTCTCTCTCTCTCTCTCTCTCTCTCTGTAAGCTTCTGAATTCTTTTTTTCATTTGGTTTCTGCTGTATGTCCGACTCTCTCTCTCTCTCTCTCTCTCTCTCTCTCTCTCTCTCTCTCTCTCTCTCTCTGTTTGTGTGCGTGTGTTAGGGTGGAGAGACATTATCATTCTGACCCCATCTAATCAATATAAAGGGTCATCGGCCTGTCCTTTCTATTTGTTTTCAGACAGACTCACACTTTAACTAATTTCAACCGAAGTTGAAAGCGTTATTATAAGACCATTTTCTTATGTTTACTTTATCTTATATGTCTACATACATATTCTATCTTCTATTGTTTATATAAATAATCTATCTTATATTGTCTATACAAAAACCCATATGGTTTGCTTCAGAATTACTGAAGGGCTTATTTGCGTTTCATTAATCAACCAATCCCTCACCCAACACCCCAACCCCAAAAACTTTCGGTTCACGGTCCACAGGGATCTTTCCAGGTCCAACCGAGGACCCCTGATGAGGCATCCCAAACATCTGTAGGGGTGTTTAAATCGTTCCGCCTTTAACTGTCCAAAGTGCATACCGAATTACTTCATCAATCAACCCGAGAATTCCAAATCGGGGCGACGCGGTCCAATATCCAAAATACCTTAAGCAATATGCTGGGATCCACCAAACCCAGCAGCAGCTATATGGCAGAAAGGTATCCGGACGAACCTCTTTAGAGTGGACACCTCCCAAGGCCTTCTCCTTCCAGCAGGGGAGGTTCTCGACCCTTTTAGAGCGAACATCCCGCGCGCCAACTCGAACTCTCTCTCACAAGTACCAGCCAACGCCATCTATGGGCGAAGAAATGAACTGTTCATCTGGAAGGCTGTAAATCAAACAAGAGCTTTGGGGAAGGCCAGTCCCGGGTCTTACATGGCCACCAGACCTTTCTGTGTGGGTTGAGGGGATGGATGGAGGAAGGTAGGTAGGGGAGGAGGGATCTGAGAGGGGACAGGGAGGAGGGATTGCAGCAGAGGCGCGAAGGGGGAGAATAGAGCAAGCCCATTATAGCGGTGCTAACCCATCCCAGGGAACTTCCCCAACAAGGGATTGTTCGCCATTGCCACCCACCTACGTGCCCATTTCTCTCTCTCTCTCTCTCTCTCTCTCTCTCTCTCTCTCTCTCTCTCTCTCTCTCTCTCTCTCTAGGCTTATATAACGAGTAAATTCAACTCGGTTCTGGTAAGCTACAAATATAGAGCAATATGAAATCATAAATAACCTAGAATTGTGTAAAACTTCTAAAACCAAAAGAACACAGCTGTTAGATATCATTTAACCCTGGTCCCTGAAACTCCTTTCAGTGTGAGGGAATGTAAATGCTCTTTATTTACTAAGTTACTTACGAAAAATATGAATAATTAATACATGTAGTAATGTCTGGGAAGAGTATTCATTAAATATACATATGAAGAGTATTCATTACATATACATACTGTATGTATGTAAATATAATATATGAAATTTGCACCTTTATCCCTACAGAAAGGATGGCACATGGCGTTACCACTCTGATTATCTCCGAAATGTTAGCCATATGCCCATACGTGAATGATAATATACAACATATATATATATATATATATATATATATATATATATATATATATATATATATATATATATATGATGTTTGTGTGTATGTGTGTAATTACGCCCCATGAAATTCAGGTGACCTTTGGAAATGGCCCTAACAATTAACCTCTTCAGCACTGAAGTCCCTTATATACCCCTTCAATTTACTTAATCCAATCCTGCACTCTCCCCCAGGTCCCCTTAACAATCCAATTTACTCTTTCAGTTTCAAATCGATTCATCTCCATTATCCTCTCTGGACCTAATCCGACATTCCATAAATCATAGTTCATCTGGGGGTTGTAGATAGGGAGGGGGAAGAGGGGGACGGAACGGGGCAATCTGGATCTTGCCTGCGTCGGAGGAACGGATAAACTGACTGGAGAACTTTTAATGAGTATAATGAGTTGAAAAAAGAGGAAAAAAAAACATTTTACAATAAATACACGGATGAATAGACTGAACAGTCTGAAACTAAACTATGAAATATATATTAAAAAAATTACATTAAACGAACCTATGGACAGAAAGGCGATAAAAAAAAAGTACGTTAAACATACGTACTGGCGGAAAGATAAAAACACCATGGGTAAGATATTAATCAGACGTATAGACGAAAAAACAAAACACCATGGGTAGAAAAACAAAGGTAAAGGAATGAAAAATTCTGAAGAAACCATTTCTTTACTCTGAACTGACGGACGGATGACATAACGTTAAACAACAGGGGAAAAATATCACAGTATCAGAACATTTTAGCCCATTATTAATACTTATATTTCGTTGCTAAAGAAGCCAATAACATTTACTATTCATTTCAAATGTTATTTTTTCTTAGAATAAAATTAGCATGGCAATTGTTACTTCGAGTGATTTTATTGCCTGCTATTACAAATGAGTATATTTATTTATATACAAGTTGAATACACACACACACATATATAAATTTTTATATATATATATATATATATATATATATATATATATATATATATATATATATATATATACTAGCTCACCAACCCGGTGCTGCCTGGAAAAACTCTGAATGACATTTGACAAACTCTCTCTCTCCTGCTTTCTCCTCCCTGACACCCCCTCGTCTCTCTCTTCTTCTCCTCTCACTCTCTTTCTCACTCTCTCCCAACACACTCATTCACTATTATAGAATTCAACATCCTAAGGCCATGTATTCACGATCAAGTTTACCTGTCATTTCTTCTGTCCGTTCATTGAAACTGCCATTAAAACTTACGTGTAGACAACAGTTTGTGGGCAGAGACAGTTCACTCACCAGAATGGATGAACTGATGGTATTACCTAAATATCTTCTGACCGACTTACATGTAGTTGCACATGTGGACAGGTTAGCACCATTTTCACGACAGTTTGCCGCTGTATTTTTATCTGGGAAGTATCTCAGATACTGTGATCAGAATATGAATAAATTATGTATAGGTGTTATTCATTTTACTGTTAGACTTTTCAACACTATTCGTAGGCCATTATAAGCCCAAATCATACAATGAACATCAATATTTCCATGTGATACAGACAATTTGGTATAGGCCTAGGCCAATGATGTCTTTTTATATGTTACAATAATGAAAGTAAACTTCACTGTCCAATTCATAAAAAACTGAACCAACCCCTCAGTTCTAATTTAAACTCATTCAATAATATTGTATGAGAATTGACATTTTTTTTAATAAGAAATATTTAGTCTATACTTTGCTATACCTTTTTACTTCTTTCCTATTATTACGTGAATTGCTGCAAGAGTTAGCCTTCCACCCTCTCATCATATAAAAAAAAAAAGAGGCAAAAAACATTCCTATACGGCTAACTTCAACTCATGATACATATTTTTTATATTGGTTTTGAAGACTTTTAACATAACATAATACATTATGTCATTAGCTTTACAATGACATCAAATTCCTTAACGTAGAATTGTGTATAAAGTTAAACATACGGCATCTATAAACTTGGTCAATTCGTTCAATAACGTAATCATGAATCACTCAAAATCTTTCCCTTCTTGGAGGAATGTTTTTGAATAAATACGTGTTGAAAAAAAATAGAAATTAATATACATCATTATAATATATAACCATAAACAATAATTTCATCTTCCTAAATGAAGGGAATACTATTCCTTACTGTGTATGATTACATCAGTAAAAGGTATGAGTTGACGTGTTGTCTGAGCTTTGTGCCAGAAGTGTAGTAGTTGCCATTTCTTAATTTAATCCCTATTTGCATCTAATACATTTGCCATCCTAGTGCCTTTGGAAGAGATTTCCAAATGTAATGATCTACATTCCTGTAAAGTTTTAATCTAGAATTTTCCGTCATTATCTTCCAGGTAATCAGTACCAAGCAACGTCAAAAGAACATATCTTCCATAGGCAGTAAGTGTTTTGCCAATTCGCACGATAATTAATTCCAACCTTCAACCGCTTGCGTGTCCAAGGTGACATTTTGATTATGCCAGCACAGCCAACAACGTGTTGTTCTTCCTACACGATGTGGGTGATCACGTAATAAATGACGGGATCGTATGTAGGACCATTTTAACACCCTACACAAAAAAAAATTATTTAGAAATAAACCTCATAGACAGAGATAGATTTCGCTCCAAAACGTTTGAGTGATGCCTTGAGAGAGAGAGAGAGAGAGAGAGAGAGAGAGAGAGAGAGAGAGAGAGAGTTTGGTAGTGGTTTTTGCTGGCTGAAATCGTCGTGCTTAGCCACTACTACGCATGCACAGACTCAGCTTCACTTACTACGGAAAGAAATGATCGATTTAGGTTTTCAATGTAGATTTTATCGAGGTAATAATCAATTATATTATTATCACAGATTATGATCAAAATCCACATAAATTCTGAACAAAAATTGATGTTATAGGGGATTTATTGTTGTAGGTTTATCATACTTCTGGCAGCGCCAGAAGAAAAGGTGAAGCATCATGTGAAAAATGGGAATAAACAGAAAACCGAAGGAAAAGGTGACGTAAAAACGAAAAATTTATTTTTTTTGTCTGTGTCTGTATGTCTGTCACAGGGTAGGGTTTGATTTTGAGTTAAAAACTTTTGTGTATGCAAAATTTTCTCTGGGTCTGTCAAGCGGTTCAGATTTCTATAGTGGACAAACAAATATACAAACATTCACTATATATATTTATACTGTATGTATATATATAATATAGATATATATAAATATATATATATACATATATATATATATATATGTATATATATATATATATATATATATATATATATATATATATATATATATATATATATATATATATATATATATATTTCTTCCTGGTCCCTTACACTATCGGTCTCTATTACAGCTCACAAACAAAATTTATAGTTAAAAGCGACGACGTGTATCATATTTCTATAGAAAAAGGACTGCAGTTTAACAATAAACTTGAAAGAACAAGGGAAACCACAGAGAGAGAGAGAGAGAGAGAGAGAGAGAGAGAGAGAGAGAGAGAGAGAGAGAGAGAGAGAGAGAGAGGATGTATCCCTCCGGAACTCTTTCGTGACCTCAAATATAAAAACAACACTATTTACTTACATAAAATAAATCCATTAATATTAGTCTTAACATACCCTGTAACATCTACACTTCTGCACTTGTTAGTGGACCTTCAGAAATCATCTTCATGAAATTGTGACATGCGTCACAGATCTGGATATAATAGCTCTCCTTGTAATAACTGTCAGTACTCAAAGGAAAAACCTCTAAGAGAGAGAGAGAGAGAGAGAGAGAGAGAGAGAGAGAGAGAGAGAGAGAGAGAGAATGATGTTTAATCATGTATCATATCAAAGTACAGCAATACTAATCCTTCCTGAGATGTTAACGGGTGGAACGCAAAGAAAAGTAACTTCTTGAAATCCAACGAAGAAAGATATCTAATTATGCATAATGAAAAGAATATAATTAATATCCTAAATCATCAAGTATTACAGAATATAGTGGTTATCATCACTTTCTCCCAGCCATGTTCTCTTTATCTTGCTTAATATACTTCCTCGCATTTTATCAACTTATCTATAGTTATTCCAGTCACTTACGAACCTAATCTGGGACCAGATAACGGTTTCATTTATCTTTTCTATGTACAACATTTCATTCCAAAGCCTACCAACATGTCTGTCTACAGTGAACTGTACATTCTAACATGTCCCCAAATATCAATATTTCACCCATGACATTATCATTCGTCCTACTTTACTGTCTACTGAGAATATCTTATTCGTAAACACTGGGAATATGTTCCCAGGAATATTCCATTTCCAACAGCAATATTTCATCCATTGTGTACCAGAACCCTATATCTGGTACCAGCCTACTGAATGTAATACCACACTCCGGGGTACCATTATACTATCAAAAAGAACTGGTGTATATATTACCTTCCTGAATTACTACTCGTTCACTGGACTAAACGCCAGCATAACTCATCCAAAAAATAAAACAAATGTAGCTTCTTACACCCATGTTTATGCTCGCATATTATGGAAACAAGGACAGATTCCTAGTAATTTTTACAAAATTTCTTTTAATGAAACGATTTGTATACAATTCCAGCAGGTACCGCTACTTTGATTAGTGGTACCAAAATATAACCATATATATATATATATATATATATATATATATATATATATATATATATATATATATATATATATATATATATATATATATATATATATATATATATTTCTGCAACAGATTAACAACATAAATGGGACAGAATAGTAAAGTACCCAGTCCGTCAGAGAGAGAGAGAGAGAGAGAGAGAGAGAGAGAGAGAGAGAGAGAGAGAGAGAGAGAGAGAGAGAGAGAGCTGTACACGTAACAAAAGGGAAAACACAATGGAGAAAATACGTACAAATGACATCCGATAACTTCCTGCATAATTGTTCGTGTTTCGGAAATGCCTCCATTACACAATTACCAAAAACGCCGCATTGAAAACGCACACCCCACAACTTACTGCAACAAATAGTGCAATTATCTAGTGTATCATACACCACACAATAAATCTCCGATGAATAGAGATCGGACGAATGTAGCTATGAATAAGCAACAGCACTCCAAGGCTTTAAAATATATATATATATATATATATATATATATATATATATATATATATATATATATATACATATATATATATATATATATATATAATGCTGTTTGGATATATTTTCTTCCGTATGTAATTTCCATTGAAATCAGTGTGCAGAGACTATCTTTCTTTTTAGACTCTGAATCGGTCTTTACTTATTCTTTCTAATTCACGTTTCTTTCCATTTTCTTATCATAGTCGTCAGGCCGTTTCCTCCACTATCGGCGGCGTCTTCAGGATTAAATTAAAAACTATATATATATATATATATATATATATATATATATATATATATATATATATATATATATATATAAAAGAGAGAGAGAGAGAGAGAGAGAGAGAGAGAGAGAGAGAGAGAGAGAGAGAGAGAATTATCTTATAGGTTAAACTTTGACAGGGTATTAACACATCTGTTGTGTGTGTGTGTGTGTGTGTGTGTGTGTGTGTGTGTGTCCGTTTGTCTGCCTCTCTCTCTCTCTCTCTCTCTCTCTCTCTCTCTTTACCTACTCATTCAATCGGCCAGTGAACTCGCCTCTGAGCTTAGACCATACACTATCCATTAACGCATTCCTATAATCTCTTCTAAACAAAGTCAAACCTCGCCCACATGCAGGTAACCGCCCAAAAAACAACAAACAAAATCGCACAAGGAATTTAAACAATAAAACCCCTCTTGCCAGCACAACTTGGAAGCAACCGGTTATGCTCTGCTGCGGAGAAATATAAAGCGCAATCAATACTCAGAGCAATTAAGCCGTAATTACTGCCCGCCATAACTCACGAAAGAGAGGGGCGTAATAACCATAACGAATTTTTATAAGTTGCGGAAATTAAATCAGTTGGGGGTCTCCGAAGACCGGGAAGGTTCCAAAAGAAAACGGGACGTTATGTCATCGCCCATAAAAGCAGGTGTTTGCGCTGTATTTGCATA
>NC_089765.1:46001909-46021909 GCF_040412425.1 Macrobrachium rosenbergii | reverse complement strand
AAGTTAATTAATACCTGGTGACGCCATCCCTCAGGTGAAAAATGTTTACGGTGAAAAGTCACGTAGTGCATACTACTACTCCTCTCTCTCTCTCTCTCTCTCTCTCTGTGACACACACAAACACACACACACACATATATATATATATGTGTACACACACACACGCACACACACACACACACACACATATATATATATATATATATATATATATATATATATATATATATATATATATATATATATATATATATATATATAATGCCAGGCTTGGCAAGATAAATAGTCCTTGTATCCCACTTGTGCACTTAAGTAGATCCCTATTATGCCATAAATATGTAAAATGTAAAACATAAAGAATCCTAAATAATTACCCAACGATACTGAAACAGAATCTTCAAACGAATAAAAATCCAGATAATTGGTTAAATAACCCGTTAAATTACATAAATTAGCCTAACTTCTTATGCTACACCACTACAAGAACGCTCTTTACGGTGCGTGCGTGAGGATTGCGCGCACACACGAGAGCCACAAACAATAAGTGTTTTAAAACCACTTCCGGTGAGCGTACCGGAGTGTTTTTCCCCACAGCAGTCTACAGTCAACATAATGAACGTGAAGCTATTCATCATATTAACAAGGTATTGCCCGTTGCTCTCTCTCTCTCTCTCTCTCTCTCTCTCTCTCTCTCTCTCTCTCTCTCTCTCTCTCTCTTATTATGATGGCGTTACTAAGAAAAGAATGACTGGCTCATTTCTCTCTCTCTCTCTCTCATTATAATGAAGCTACTAGGAAAAGAATGACTGGCTCATTCCCACTTCCTCTCTCTCTCTCTCTCTCTCTCTCTCTCTCTCTCTCTCAAAATATATACACCCACAGTATATGGCCACGAGGAAATAAAAACAATGGAGAGCTAGATCTTTCGCCTTTCCCCTTAAGTGTACTCTGTTTATATCTTAGATTATGCTATTACAGTGATATATATATATATATATATATATATATATATATATATATATATATATATATATATATATATATATATATATATATATATATATATATATATATATATAGTATATGAGCAAGCTACAAACATCAAGTCAACACATTACCAACCCATGCTATGTCCCTTTCGATCTTCAAGATCACAATGTTACATGGTAATCAATTACCTCCCAATTACTTCATCCCTTTCTTATTATGAATAGTTACCAAGTTACAAACAAAAACTTCACTCTAAACCTATCCTTTTTTTATAATAAACACAAGTACAAGGTAACAAGTCATCACATCACTGATCTCTTCCTCTTAAAACGAGGATAATCCACCACTCTAACACTTTCCCCCATCTCTCTCTCTCTCTCTCTCTCTCTCTCTCTCTCTCTCTCTCTCTCTCTCTCTCTCTCTCTCCTTATAGACGTAATGTGACGAGACTTCGTGACTTCATCTCTTTCTCATTATGAATAGTTCCCAAGTAACATACAGTAACTTTATTCTACACCTATCTTTTTTCATAAGCATAAGCACACTGTAATAAATCGATCAGTGAGGTTTTGTCAGAAACTAAAACATTTGAAATTCATCCAGTTATAAAGATTTTTAAAAACTGTAATTTAATTAACAAAATTTTAAAAATATAAATAAAAACAAATCCTTCGGGCCAGCCCTGTGAGAGTTGATAATCAGCTCAGTGGTCTGGTAAAACTACTCTAACAGTGATAATAATATTAACAACACGTCGTCATCACTCTGACACTTTTCCCCCATCTCTCTCTCTCTCTCTCTCTCTCTCTCTCTCTCTCTCTCTCTCTCTCTCTCTCTCTCCAATAAACACAAGATAACTGCAGCCCAAACTGCTAAAAAAATCTCTTGACGTCAGCTCCTTGCAAACAAGAGAGAAAAGAAGAGAGGCAACAGCCGAACGAGAGGCAATGTCAACACTAAACGGATTTTTCGTACCAAAACACACAGTTAGCCCTCATTCGATGCATTTTGTCAAGCTATTGGCCCTCCCTCGGGTCTTCGTCACTCACGGTGCCCTAAAGGGTCAAGTGGCTTGAGGAAAAATTCAGTTTCTGGAAAAGCTGTGGATTAAGAGATAATCAGGTCCTCTAGACGATTTTCAACATGGATTACATTACATTTCTTATGCGCCAGAATTTATTGCTCACAAGATCCTGTGTGATATGAAATCGAGGATTAATGCATATACACCATTTCATATAAATGTTAAATATATATTCAACCAAGCAGTCACGAGTTACAAGATGAAGTTCAGAACAAATACAGAAGATTTGCTACACAAAAGCAACATAACGGCCCAATTTAATCACATAAAAATTAACTTTGTTCAAGAAACTGCAGAGAACAACTATTTTCGAACCAATCTTCAAGCATTTTCCATTATGCTCGGCACCTCTGTAAATACAAGCGAAAAACACTAGAATCCCTTGTGGACCCCTAAACCATTTCTAGAGTGACATTTTCCCGTCCACGTTTCAAAATTATTCAAAATTAACTCTCTTTACACTGAACAGACGTCGAACAACAAATTAGGGCCAGATAAAAAATAAATGCCTTCCCATAAGAATCATCACACAGCTCTTACTCAAGTGTTCACAGAAGGCGCACAAAAAAAGGCAATCAATGTCTGGCCTTTCGCCAGCCACCTTAACAAGGACAGCAATTGCCTTGACCTTTTGAGGGTCACCTTCACCCCAGAGAAATCATGTTCAAGTTCCCAAGATTTTTCTGCCGTTTTGGGATATGCTCTTCAGGTAGTACTGGGCCAGCTGTGCCTGTCAATATTATTATTAATATTATTATTATTATTATTATTATTATTATTATTGTAAAAAAAATCTTGCGGTAAATAGCAAAAACAAACAAGAAACTCAACCAGTTGATATGGTTATTGCCTTCAACTTTACAGCAATAAGAGTTTCTCCTACCCAAATAATAATAATAATAATAATAATAATAAAAATAATAATAATAATAATAATAATAATAATAATAATTATTATTATTATTATTATTATTATTATTATTATTATTATTATTATTATTATTATTATTATTATTCCTGAGAGTAATGGTCATTTCCACTGTAATTAGTTTTCTGTCTTTTTTTTTTTTGTTTGCCTTGTGATTTTCTGTTCGTGCTGGGAAAATAATGATTTACAAGGGAAGGATTACAATGATTTACAATAAAAGGATTAAAATGATTTACAATAAAAGGATTCCAGTGATTTACAAGATAGGATTACAATGCTTTACAAGAAAAGGATTTCAATGACTTACAAGAAAATTATTACAATGCTTTACAAGGAAAGGATTACAATGGTTAACAAGAAAAAGTTACAATGAAACACAAGGGAAGGAAGCTGAAGATGAGTAGAGGTAAAACCTACTCGAAAAGCTTTAGTAAAATAAACGAAATCTGGACAGTTAACTTTTTATTTGCCGGAATATGAAAAGAAAATCACAATAATCACAATACAAACAAAAAAACAAACAGGAAACTCAACCATTCCAAATGGTTATTATTTTCAACATTACTGCAAAAAGAAAGTTTATCCTCTCCAAAAAATTAATATTATTATTCAATATACAAATACATTCATGAAAAAAATGCAAAAAAAAAAAACATTACCTTGCTATACAACCTCCTACGTAACAGAATTCAAATACACGATAGAAAAACTCAGCAAGTAGTACAGTAATATACACATCAAATTTAATAAACGTAGATAAATCAACAAAAAGATGGTTAATTCTATCTCAATTCCAAGACACTGAAACCTTCAAATGGCGTATATTTATCTCCTAAATAACAACCGCGGCCCCCCGCTCCACCCCACGCTAGAGGAGGGTAGCTAAAGGTGATTACCTTCAGATTCTTAGCAAGCGTTTTAAAATCAGGCGGCTATCCCACACTTCCATATATCACAGTCAGCTAACTATCAGGTACGTAATTCTATACCTAGGTCAACAGAAACACAATCAACTATATCTGGAAGCGTCCTAAACCAATGGTCCGTCCTGGAATCGATTTCGGGACAGTGGGTCGTGATATACACAAAAACCAAATTCGAGTATTTCTATTTTAATAAAATGCCCATTTTTCCTCGAAGAACAAAGTATCCGGCGGTGAAATAATCCTGTTGTTTGACAGCGAAATAAGCCATAAATAAGGCCAAGGAACCAATATATTTCCAGCTTGTCCCTTCCTCGGGGCTAAATCTTGATGAAATACAACACACCCTTTAAATACGACTCAAGTTTTAATAGATTCAGAGCAATAAATATTAGCTGCTGGAAATGGCTGGGTTCTCTCTCTCTCTCTCTCTCTCTCTCTCTCTCTCTCTCTCTCACGCACCTGTCTCTCTCTTTTCTCTTTCACACACCCTCAACACAAAGCCTTTCTCTCTCAAACTCACACACAAACAAAAACATTACACACACATGCACACACACATACAGGTGTCGCTCTTTCTTTGAATACAGAAGGCAAGATCGACTATATCTCTCTAAATCCAAATACATCACGCGCAAGCGAAAGCTACCTCACACTCAGTCTTTCATTCCACACACACACACACACACACACACACATATATATATATATATATATATATATATACAAAACACACACACACACCTACACACATACACACTCACATACATACGTACACATATACCTGCCTTTCAAACACATCTTTCCTTCCTTTTCACAGACGTACACACATGACCACTCCTTCCCAATCGTACAGCCTCTCTCTCTCTCTCTCTCTCTCTCTCTCTCTCTCTCTCTCTCTCTCTCTCTCTCTCTCTCTCTCTCTCTCTCATAAATAAATAAATAAAATACGAGAAAGGAAACTGCGAGCATTCTTTGCCCTCCATGAATATTCTAATAAGAAACTGGAAAAGCGCAGGAGCAGATCATAAGGGGAAAAAACTTTCTCGTTTTCAATTTTCCTTCTCCAGTTTTTCTTTTTCAATCGAAAGGAAACCTACATAAAAAAAAAAAATATTCAAAAGACAGCCATTGCGATGCCTGAGGGCAAATGAAAACTAAATAAAAGTAATGGGTTTTTATTTTCCTTAGAGACAGAAGATTTCCTGCGATAGTCGAATGGTAATCAGAAGACCACTCTGAGGGGCTCGAGAGGATCCACTAAGCGGTCCGCTGATTACGTACAAACTGACGTCACAATTACAATAGTTCACTTCACACAACGTTACACGCACCCCAAAGACTCATATAAACTGTATACTAAACCTGGAAGTTGGGAACAAGTATTTACTGAATGTGAAACTGACAAATCTTCCAGTTTATTCAACACGCGTCCCCGTACTTCAAAATACAGTTGCACAAACACATGATAACTGACACGAAAAAAACTGTTGTTGATGTGTTACGATACTAAAATAATTAAGCATGAATTAAATTAAACAAAAAAGTGTATAAAACAATATGCTACTGATGTTCCATGATGACAAATAATCCACAAGCATCCACAGGACAGACGAAGCATTTTTTTTAAACAATACTGTTTAAGTGACCTAATAAAGGTTATCAGTAAATAGTAAACAGTCTGCATAATTCATCATGCCATTTACCATATCATTTTACTGTCTTCCTGAAGTTAGGTAATGGTAATGAATGGTGTTCCTATAGCAAAACAAAAATTTTAAAAATCTTACATTGAAATATTTAATTTTTCAGTTGCATGCAACTGTTTTCAATTCAACTAGGATCGGTCTCGTGAATAATGAATGCTAAATTCAAACGGGGCAACATTTAAAAAATATATATATGTTAAGCAAAGGTCATTCACAACAAGGCATATAAAAATGCATGAATTACAAAAAGGGGAAACTATAATCGTAAACGTGAGGTTTTCCAGACCCACTAGCACATTTCTCTCTCTCTCTCTCTCTCTCTCTCTCTCTCTCTCTCTCTCTCTCTCTCTCTCTCTCTCTCACAAATATAAATGTGTGTGGGCAACATTTAAAAAATATATATATGTTAAGCAAAGGTCATTTACAACAAGGCATATAAAAATGCATGAATTACAAAAAGGGGAAACTATAATCGTAAACGTGAGGTTTTCCAGACCCACTCACATTCTCTCTCTCTCTCTCTCTCTCTCTCTCTCTCTCTCTCTCTCTCTCTCTCTCTCTCTCTCTCTCTCTCTCACACAAATATAAATGTGTATATATATATATATATATATATATATATATATATATATATATATATATATATGAAATGAGCCCATAAAAACACAAAAAGGGTAGAAAGTTACAACTTTCTACCCTTTTGGTGTTTTTATGGGCTCCTTTCATTAGATGGATTTCTGTTTTAACAAAGTATTTCACAGTCGTATATATATATTTATATATATATATATATATATATATATATATATATATATATATATATATTAGTCATATATATATATACATACATGTATGTATATATACGTATATATACACACATAAAACAGAGACTATGAAGAGACCCTCCAGTGACGCAACACGGCTCTATATCACTGTAACCTCGTCCCATTTCCGAAATGACCTCACCCGACATATCGACAACAGGTCCTGCAGACTTCATTAATCCCAGAAGAAAAATCGCTTTTCATTTAACCAAACTCTCGCAGATTTATCTAGCGCCAGTTTCGTCTTGTTAAGGAATTCAATGCCGAGGTTCTAGTGTGTGTGTGTGTGTGTGTGTGTGTGTGTGTGTGTGTGTGTGTGTGTGTGTGTGCAATCGGACTAACAATAAAAATGGTTTACTGCATGAGAACACAATAAAAAAGCAACATCCTACAAGTGTGTGTGAAAAATGGGACTCATTATAAAAATTATTTACTCCATAAAAACAAAATAAAAATGAAAGCAATTTCCTACAGAAATGACTCATTCAATACGACAAGGAATAAACACGCGATACAAAAAGCCATTGAAGCTTTCCAGTGTTATCTTATCGACAGGAAGTCGTTTTATCTTTATTACGACGACATTAATGCGGAAAGCCTGATACCAAGCAGCAGAGGCAACATACTTGATGAGAGCAGAAGAAGGAAAAGGGGGAGAGAGAGAGAGAGAGAGAGAGAGAGAGAGAGAGAGAGAGAGAGAGAGAATAGCCTATCAAGTCTAAGGGTATGTATCATCAAACAATTTCAATATATATATATATATATATATATATATATATATATATATATATATATATATATATATATATATATATATATATATACATATACATATATATATATATATATATATATATATATATATATATATATATATGTGTGTGTGGTCATTGCTGAGTCAGGAAGTTGGGAAAACTCGCTGGTATGCAAGCAGTTAGCTTGCCCAGGTAATTCCTTGGGTGCAGTTGCTCTCAGGTTCCGACTTCTTTTAGACTTGTATGGCCCAGTGGGTAACGCCCTTGCTTTCCACCTGAGAGACCTGGGTTCGATCCCGACGTGAGTCAGAAATTTATTTCTGTTCCACACGTGATTGTGTGTTGATGATTTCTATCTTATTCACTCAGAAGGGATAATTCGAATGAAATGTTGTCCATTGGGTCATTGCTGAGTCGGGAAGTTGGGGAAAACTCGCTGGTATGCAAGCAGTTAGCTTGCCCAGGTAATTCCTTGGGTGCAGTTGCTCTCAGGTTCCGACTTCTTTTAGACTTGTATGGCCCAGTGGGTAACGCCCTTGCTTTCCACCTGAGAGACCTGGGTTCGATCCCGACGTGAGTCAGAAATTTATTTCTGTTCCACACGTGATTGTGTGTTGATGATTTCTATCTTATTCACTCAGAAGGGATAATTCGAATGAAATGTTGTCCATTGGGTCATTGCTGAGTCGGGAAGTTGGGGAAAACTCGCTGGTATGCAAGCAGTTAGCTTGCCCAGGTAATTCCTTGGGTGCAGTTGCTCTCAGGTTCCGACTTCTTTTAGACTTGTATGGCCCAGTGGGTAACGCCCTTGCTTTCCACCTGAGAGACCTGGGTTCGATCCCGACGTGAGTCAGAAATTTATTTCTGTTCCACACGTGATTGTGTGTTGATGATTTCTATATATATGTATATATATATATATATATATGTGTGTGTGTATATATACTGTGTATGTATATATATATATATATATATATATATATATATATATATATATATATATATATATATATATATATATATATATCAAACTATATGCTTGGTAATGTCATCAAATTCACGCTGACCACAATCGTCTGAATAAGAAATCAAACACGATCAAAACATCAAAAATAAAATTCAACGAAATGAAATGCAATGCTACAACTATTCCTGTAACAGTGAACATTACCAGCCTTGCCTCCTCAAGTTGCATCAACATGCAATTCCCCGAAATCCATTTTCCTGAATATTATCAAATCATAACACTGATAAAAGAGATAACGAGAATATTATCAAGTAAAAGAAAAGCAAGCATAGACCACAAAATGGGAAAAATGAGAAGAAAGAAGCGCTTGAGAGATAAAATAAGTAGGAATGCAGACAATGATGAAAACACCAGAAATGGTCCCACCAATGAAAATGAAAACGTACCATTAACGAAACGTCTTAGAAAAGAAGACCATGAATAATAAATAAATAAATGAAAGATAACGAAAGAAAAGATTAAATACAATAGAAGAGAGATAGTTACAGAGAGAGAGATTATGATAATTCAGAGAACGACGAAAGACTGAGAGTTGGAAAGATATAACTTAACAAATTTAATAGAAACGGAGGCCAAAGGCGAAGGCAACCCAATGCTCTTATGTTGCCTAGGACCAAAGAAAACAATGGAAGAAGGAAGGAAAGAGTGGGACGAATTATCTGTCTCTCAAAAGAGTGAATGTTATAGAATTCTGGGAAGGGGAGAGCGGTTGGAGAAGTTCCAAAGCCTAATAGGAGAGGGATCAAGACTCGAAAACACATGATGCAGGAGGAGGAGGAGAAAGAGGAGGATCAAACAACTGTAAAGGAAAATGAGGTAAAAATATTAAAATCTTAATTCCATAATTAACAAATAACAAGAGACCAAGATTCTCAGTCAGTTGGATTCTGACCAGTTATTCACAGCATAAATATAGCGAGGTTTTACCTCCGTGGAAGAGAGAGAGAGAGAGAGAGAGAGAGAGAGAGAGAGAGAGAGAGAGAGAGAGAGAGAGAGAGAGAGAGAGAGAGAGAGAGTCATTTCAGAATATAAGACAAACAAATAAATGAAAAATTTCCACGTCAACATGCAGAAGCTGACTAACCAATAACCGCGGGACATAAAAGAATTTATATGGCGAATGACTAATTTAAAATCTAACCAAATATGTCAGTGCAATTGTGCAAAAGAAAATAAATAAATAAAATCATGAAAACTGAACACAATCCAAGGTTATATGGCCAAGAGATTTTAAATGGTAAGGTTGACGTGAACTGAGATAATGAGAATCAGTTCAATACAGATGAATGCCTGTCATCGTAATAAAAAATCACTACAACTTGTCGGTCAATTATTCAAATTCAGAAAGATTACAGAAACGGAATATAGAGATACAGAGCTCTTACAGAGATCCAGAGCCGAATCGGCGACCAAAACATAAAAAACATACCAAGAATCTTTACACATGAATAGGGAACGAGACGGCGAAACTCCGCTATAAATCATCGACGAAAACTCAAACTGAGAAGCATTATATATAGAAAACAACAACGAAACATCACCACCAACCCAAAGTTCGCTGCTTCGTCGCCATCACCGACACCATCATGAAAATCATTACAGATACGAGACTACAACAACTTACTATATATACAAAACCCCAAAAAACTCAACTGAGAAGCATTATATACAGAAAACAACAACGAAACATCACCACCAGCGCAACATCACCACCAATCCAAAGTTCGTCGCTTCATCGCCATCACCAACACCACCATGAAAAGTCGAGCACTTGCAAAAGTAATGATGTTTTTCACAAACACTCCTGGCACTGGCACTGGCACTCTCTCTCCCTGAGAGAGCACACTCCTGCTGTTCCTGGCACTGATGACACAACGCCAAACATTATTTACAGCCTCGTTAAAAATAGAAAAAAAAGTAATAATAATAAAAGTCATAGGTCGGCAGCACGGCGTCTGTTTCGATACATGCATTATTGTTTGTTTTCTGCGTATTTGGGTAGGACGTTCATTGTGCCTTTTTCCTAAAATAGGGGAGGTACTACGATAGTTAAAAGGTTATTCAACTTTTAATAATGCGTCACATTATGCGTATCCAAAACAAACAAATATGCATGTCTACACGCACTCACACATACACGTGCGCGCGCGCAAGTTCTATTTTAATTAATTTTTCTACTATTTTGTGTACGAAATTCTGTACGTAAATAGTACTTTGGACCTTTCACTCCGTCACTATAGTTCTTTTGCTCTACCCAGGAAGCTCTATCATCCATTACAAAGTCAAGTGAAGAAATAATTGCAGTTTTTAGTGGCCCTGAAATGTTCACGATAACCATATTATCACCACACTGTCAATAAGATGGAAATCTAATGATCTAGGTAAAGAAAAACTCAAAATAAGGTGTATTAACAAAAAATAGAAGCAATACATTTAGTTTTTTCTTTTTTTTTTTTTTTGGTTAGGGTGAAGAGTAAACAATTTTTCTACCTCTGTGTGTGTGTATGCGCGTTGGGGAGGGCGGGGGTTGGGGACGTTAAAAGACTAGTAAGAGAAGTGACACGTTTGACCCTCTAAAACTTTAGCTGCTTTATCATGGCCCTATTGTGGTAAAAACTGCGATCATCTACCTTTCAAATCATCGAAATCATTCGAAGAACACAAGAACAGTAATACAAGTAAAACGACCAAAACAAATGTCATCCCAGACTGAGTCAGAGTAGATGAGACCACCTAGCAAGAACAAAGCCACAGGTTTCCAAATATCTCGCCCCCAAGAACTGTCTCCCTATTAAATATATAAACCGCCAAAGCTGAGTTAAATCTAACCAACCGCGAGGATACAATACATAATTAATTGCCAAATCTGGACCTGTTTTCACCCCCTGAAAGGTCAGAGGTCAACAATGCGTGGGGGGTCACATTGTGACCTTCACACAGGCAGAGGAGGGGAGGACAAGGTAGAATTCATGGTCAATTATGAGTTCAGCGCTTCTCATTTCCAGGTGGAATTGAATGTTGTCGTTTTTTCATTTCCCAAACGAATTTTGCATGTGAGCGTCAAAAGAGTTTTCAGAAGCGAAGACTTGAGTGAAAACATTTCAATTAATAAAACAACAACTAAAAAATTATTCTGCAATATTAATGGTAAGTTGATGAGATTTATGTTTATATATACATATACATATGTATGTTTTTTATATACAGATTTATAAATATATATATATATACACACATATACATACACAAACGGTGCACATAGATACATCTGTGTGCATGTGTGCGTTGGGTACACTTGCAAAATACCTAAAATAAATATTTACGAAAATCCTTCTCGACATGTGTGATAAAATTTCTGCTCTGTTGTCATGAAAAAGTAAAAAAAAAAAAAAATTCTGGAATCCTACGGCGCGAAAAAAAACCTTTGGCTGGTGTGACTGTAAAAAAGTTGACTTTTTAAACCTGAATAAAAAAAAAGAGAAAAAGTACCACAAACGTGGCAGAAAACTGTGAGCAGGCAAAGCCTGAAAATAAGTCATGAATTACTCAATAAAAAAAAAAAAAAAAAAAAAAAAATAATTAAAAACTGCGATTGCCAACGAGGTTACCCTGAAGCTTCTGACCCGTGTCATCATGCTTCCTAACCCCCTCCCCCCACCATCACTCCTCTTCACTGGAACATCAAATAAAAACTATTTCTCATCTCTGCTTCCCCCCAACCCATCTCCTTGCTCTTACCTGACCCCCATCTCTTGCTCCTATCCCCCACCCACTTACCTTTTAAGGAGAGGCTAAGTTGACAAAACCTCACATGAAATATTTAACAAACTCGTTCCCGTTTCTCTGGCCTCTGTTTCTGCACTTGCCTTCCAGCGAGAATTTTAAATATTGTTTGCCTGTGAGTGATTGTGTGTGCTTGTGCATGTGTGTGTGCAAACGAGCATCTCGTTTTTGCATGAGCATCTTATTCTATTATCCTTTTCACGAATGCTTTTCCTAATTCGCCCTACCTTTTTATTAACTGATTCATTCATTCATTTTTTTTTATTCTCTGCGTCACTGTTTTGAAATTTCATCGTATGCAATCTTTCAATATAATAAAATACGTACACATTTGCCTCTTATGACAGAAAAATACATCTTCAACGTAACAACCTTTGTACATTTTATAAATGAAAGTTAATTGCTTACTACCTTTTCACTGCCAAACATTTTCATACTTTGACTTGACATACTCTTCATTCATGTTTCTTTTTTTTGTCTTTATTTATGTTACTGTTCTCCTCTCTCTACTTCATCAGGTTTCATATGTGAGCATTCTATTTTGATTCCCACAGGCTTGTGCCTTATGGAAGTTTGTTTACTTTTAATAATAATAATAATAATAATAATAATAATAATAATAATAATAATAATAATAATAATAATAATAATAGCACCACAGGACGGACATAAAACAACAGAAGTCATTAGAACTTAGTCAAATAAAATAGAATTCAAGACGAGAAAAAAAAATCATTCAAAGTGGCAAAAACAAAATATGGTTTTGTGAATGTTTCGTAGACCAATGATTATTATTGCTGCCATTAATTTTTATTATTTTTTCTTTTCTTAAAAAAAACAGTTAACAACACCACAACATAAAAACGAAAAATAACGAACAAAACCACTGCACTCCCCGCAATTTTTTCGCCAAGGGAAAAAAATTAATCCACATTTTGAATCGTCTCAAAAATAAAATAAAAATACAGCGATTAAATGCAAACATACTATTTCTTCTTCTCCCACGACAAATATATGTACGGTGCTATTAAAAGAAGGCCATTATTCTCCTTGTTCCGAAGGTTGTCATCATTATAAATCACCTTCCGCAGACGAAGAACACATAATTCGCTCATTACGACAAATGAATGAATCTATTCCATTATGGAAAATTAATTGGGAAATGAAGCTATTCCCAACATTAATTTCCTCCCTGGCCCCTCACTCCCTGAGAGAGAGAGAGAGAGAGAGAGAGAGAGAGAGAGAGAGAGAGAGAGAGAGAGAGAGAGAGAGAGAGATTTCTGGCCTTCCTCACTCCCGAGAGAGAGAGAGAGAGAGAGAGAGAGAGAGAGAGAGAGAGAGAGAGAGAGAGAGAGAGCCTCTCAACGTACTCTTCAATTACCTCTGCCTTTTCATTAACTAAATAAATTCCCAAAGAGATTTCATAAACTTAACAAATAATTAAGATATCAACCAGATCTTTCAACATACCCTAGAAGATGAACGAATGGATGGATGGAATGATAGTATTAAAGGCCTAAGCCTACGCACTAAGGTCGTGGAATCCATAGATACCTTAGTACGCAAAGATGATTATCACCAATACATACGCCACTAAATTCCTCCTAACCCCAACCCCACCCCCCCGCCCGTCCCAACCACAACTCCCGTTTCGACCCGACCCTTAGTGCCTATAAGCCGCCAGGATAAGCGAATATTATTATTATTAATACCATATTCAACCAATCCCTTCCTCCCTCCCTCCCGCTCCAAGGGTTCCTAAGACTCCCTACATCCTAATAGTCCCTCTTATCAATTTCCAGGAATGAGAATCGATAAGCAAAGGGTCGGGCCTCTTTTGAAAGCGCTCGGGGCAAGGCTGAAAAAGCGCCTCGAATATATTATTGACCGACTGGAAGGAAGGAAGGAAGGAAGGAGTCTCTCTCTCTCTCTCTCTCTCTCTCTCTCTCTCTCTCTCCGAATAACATCACCCTCGCAGACGTTGCTACCGCAATTAAGGGGGGTCTCTAACCGAATATACCCATAGCATTTTCTTCTTCCAGACCAGGCAGCCAGCCCCGGACCCAGCCAACTTTTTTTTTTACTCTCTCTCTCTCTCATGCACACCCACGCATATACATATATATATATATATATATATATATATATATATATATATATATATATATATATATATATATATATATATATATATATATATATATATATATATATATAGCTTTTGTTCAATTTTCAAGATACCAGAAAATCTTGAAAACCTGACTCAATGTCTCAAGTTTTTTTCCAACACGTATTCATCCAACAACGACTCTCTCTCTCTCTCTCTCTCTCTCTCTCTCTCTCTCTCTCTCTCTCTCTCTCTCTCTCCTCCGACTGAGTAACATGATGTTTCCTAAAAAAAATATTAAGGAAATTCACTATATTTTAATTGAAGATCGATCTCATTCACAAATTGATTTCAGGAGAAGCGAATAGAAAAAAAAAATTACTTTACAGAGAAGCACTGGCGTAAATGTTTCCCTTTAAGGATTAGTGTTGACATAAAGTTATATCACATATAAGTAATCACGAAAGTACGACAGACTGACATAATTTTAATCAGAGAAATGAATCTAAACTACAACGTAAGAGAAAATCGAGGATAGTTTAACTTTCTGCCTAAAATAATAAAGTATAAGATTAAGATAAATCCTATTATTATTTCAATAACAATGATAGTACAGATATATATATATATATATATATATATATATATATATATATATATATATATATATATATATATTTATATATATATATATATATATATATATATATATAAATATAAATATATATACACTTATAAAGACATATATACATATATATATATATATATATATATATATATATATATATACATATATATGTATATATATTTATATATATATTAGGTCGAATTATAATTAAAGAAACCCCAACACAGTATTCATCGTATCATAACCAAAGCTTATCAATGATGTAACAATCTAAATACGTAAGGTAATGAGTAATGGATTAATTTTTCCTCCAGTTGCGTACGATTACGACTCCATTTAACTTCCGTCTGACCACCACACTCCTTTATGTGCATCCTTGAAGTTCGTTTAGTATATAAATACTTAGGGTCCAATATTTGTCTGAAATAATGTCCTAGGCACGCAAGTGCGCACAAACAGAGCGACAAGGAAGGACAAGAAAACGGCAGTCAACTGATGATTCATCTCCAAAATAAGGAGGTAATATATATATATATATATATATATATATATATATATATATATATATATATATATATATATATATATATATATATATATATATATATATGAGCATATTGGCGCGCGAATCCGGCGCTGCTGTCTCCCCTACCCTCCCGATCCCCTACCTACCTCGCCCCACCATGGGCGGACAAACAGGTTTACAGGGAGGAGTGGATGTCTCCCCTACCCTCACGTTCCCCTACTTACCCCGTCCACACCCGCGGCGGACAAACCAGTTTGCAGGGCGGGTGGCTGTGTCATGTCTCTCCCCTACTGTCACTCGGGGGAGGACAAACAAGATCCACTCGGATTTTATTATTATTATTATATATATATATATATATATATATATATATATATATATACATATATACATATATGTAAATATATATTATTTACATATAGGCTACATAATGGAAAATAAACTAATATGACTTTTACCCAGAAAGTTAAAAAAAACAACCATTAAAACGAGATTTTTACTTGGCAAATTAAGAAAAAAATTTAAATAATTAAACCCCAATCTTAATACAATCAATAAAGATTAATAAAAGCGTGAAAATAATATTTTCCGACATAAAAAGAAGTAGTAGGAAAATATCCTAAAATCAACATTTGTCAGAATAAACAAACATACGAAGAGTGCACAATGAAATCAACTGCGAACCATTTTTTGGCAAAACCAAACAGACAGAGATACAAAAACAAACAAGCAAAATCTAGTTCGAAATAGTTTGCAAACAAACAGGATGTAACCGAACATAAGAGAGAGAGAGAGAGAGAGAGAGAGAGAGAGAGAGAGAGAGAGAGAGAGAGAGAGGGTTTTTGTTTCACGTATTCTCTCCGCGTTGCCAGATGCACGAATAACAGAAACGTTCGTGAAAAATAAATAAATAAAATTACGTGATTGACATGTGTCAATACCAATCTATTGCCTTTTCAAAGCAATAAAAATGTCGATGGGAATTAGCCTATATATCATTAAAATTTAAAAAAAAAATTGTAAGAGCAAAAAGAAAAATAAATATAGAAGCCACAAGAATGTTCATTCCTGAAACTATGAAACTATCACGAGGTACACTCCTGATAGTTTCACATGCATATATAAATATATATATATATATATATATATATATATATATATATATATATATATATATATATATATATATATATATATATATGTGTGTGTGTGTGTGTGTGTGTGCATGTGTGTATGTATGTATGTATGTATGAATATATGTATGGGTGCGTTTGTCAATCAAACAGGGCAGGAGACAGCGTATTTATTTGTACATATACATACAAACACATGGATAGTCAGATGCGCATGCGCGCACCACGCACCCACACCCACTCACCAACACCCAACACACACACACACACACACACACAGCAACATATGTTTGCGCGCGCGAGCGCCAGAGAAATCTGAGACCACGCAAAACACCAATAAAAACTAAAATTACCGAAAAGTAGGTAACACTGAACGTGATAACGCACAATGAATATGTAACCTAAAGGTTAATGAGCATTAGAAGAATGAAAATGAGGATTGCTGGGAATTCTCTCCCTCTCTTTCTGCTGCATACCCATGCCATGAGTCATGGGACAACCCTCATGGGACCATATTATGACGTCACACTACGCTCCCACCCCGGCAACCTATCCCATTCCCCCTACCGCCCCAACAGTTAATTCCTCGCCCACCATGTTACGTCACTGTATAACTAACAGAGAGAGAGAGAGAGAGAGAGAGAGAGAGAGAGAGAGAGAGAGATACTAATGCGTCATGGGTTCAAAGGCAAAAATTAAACTTTCAGATTATTAGGGCACATTAAAGTAAATTTAATTACAATTTCATAGACACCATTAATAAAAAATAAAGATGCAGGAGACGAATTATACGAATTAACACAAGTTTCCTTTTTACTTTCCTCAAAGCATTCTTTGACGTAACAACACAAACACAGGAGTATATAACTGCAAACGGGGACTCTCAACGACCAAAAAAAGCTATTATAGACGATACAATGTTCAAAATTGCAATTATTAGACAAACAAACACACACACACACACACACACACACGATTACTGATACATAAAAAACAGAATCCATAATAGCATCCATACTTTCCACTACACCTGTGTGTATATACTTAAATCCACGCAACACATGTAAACATATAAGTAAGTAGGTACACGGCACAAACAGGTTCTAATGTAAGTGAAATAATCAGAAATATATCCTAAGGTGCCTAGGAGTGGAGATGGGTCGTGGCATGGAGTCAGAGGGTGAGGGAGAGAGTGAGTTAAAGTTGGGGGGGGGAGGGTTAGTGTCAACCATGTAGGCCAATTCGATTTAGTCCAATTACACAACTGTCAGCCCTCATCAACCGTCACCGCCTACTTATGTCTGGTAATGCGCGGTCGGTCTTCCAGAAAAAAAAAATTTACGCCGTCCCATCAATACACGTGTAATTCCTTACGTAACGAATCGCGGTAATTTCATTTATAAGTATTACAGTAGAATCTTCGCTTACATCTGTTGGCACTACTGATGTAATCGTTAAATACTTTTTCGATATTTGTTGACACTGGTGATGTAATCGATAGATATCTACTCGAAATGTGTATGTGATCTCGAAATGGGAGTTTCCAAACTTGCAATGCATTTTTAGTGATTATATACTTATTACTAAAAGTCTAATGAGTTTTTAAGGTGTCTTAGTTTAATTTGAATGTAATATTTCAAAGTAATACTAATTATATATATATATATATATATACATGTATGTTTTTTTTTTCTTATTTTTTTTTTTTTTTTAACGTTAGTTTAACCAGACCACTGAGTTAGTATCAACTCTCCTAGGGCTGGCCCGAAGGATTAGTCAAGCTATTTAAACTCTCTAAGAATTTAATTATAACTAGTGACTTATGTTAATCTAAGAATTAATTAAGTTATATATATATATATATATATATACATGTATGTATATATAATATACATACCACCTATATTCTAATTCTTACTACTAAAATTCTAATGAGCTTTTAATATATATATATACATATATATATATATATATATATATATATATATATATATGTGTGTGTGTGTGTGTATGTATGCATGTATAGATCACAACATACTGTACTCATTTTCCACTTACTAGAAGAGACTCGAAAAAGTATTACCTTCCAATTTTAATGAATTCTCTTTGGAGTGACGTTGCTAGCCCTACGCCCGGGCTTATGCCCCAACGGTGACTGGTCTTTCTTGGTGATAACGAACCCAAGAGCAGTCTAAACCCAACGTTGCTTAATTAGTTAATCGAACACGAACAACCATCGGTACAACGAACATATGACTCTATTTAAGATAGTGAAAAGAGGGAGCTGGAGTGGTTGGACAGCAAAGCAGAGAAATACAGAAAATAAAGGAAATCTCTAATGGGGAACTTCGAGAAAACCCCTAAGCTGCACTGACAAATAATAGTTAGAGAGGTTAGACAGCAAGATTGAAGAAAGCAGAAATGGAGGTAAAGTAAAAGGCTAAAAAGCGGGAGCAGCTCGGGGCTGTACGGACGCTATAAACTCTTTAGAACAGAATACAGCGCAATACAGAATTCAGGCCAAAGGCTAAGCCCTGGGACCTATGAGATCATTCAGCGCTGGAACGGAAATTGATAGTAAAAAGGTTTTAACAGGAGGAAAACCTCCTAGTTGCACTATGAATCAACTGTTAGGCGGGGGTTGCAAGTCAGATGGAAGAAAGAGAATATGAACGGAGGTACAGTAAAAGGGATGAAAGGGATTGCAGCTATGGGCCTAAGGGACGCTGCAAAGAACCTTAAGTAATTCCTACAGTACACCGCATGAGGCGCACTGACGGCACTACCTCCCCACCACCATCAAGGGCATGGTGCGCGAATAGGCTATCCGCAGACCGTCGGAAACACACTCAGAAGTTTGACTGATTATGCATCTGGTAACGATAACATCCTCAAACCAAATGTAAACTGTGTTAGCTGATGGTCTCGATTTAAGTGAGAGAGCGCGCGCGCGCATGAGTCAATGTGAGCGTGTGAAAGAGAGTAATAACTATAGCAAAAAAAAAAAAAATAATTATATTGTGTTTGTAAATTGCAGCCTCATTCTAGCGAGAAGGCAATTTGAAGCTGTTCCCTTTAAACGATCTGGCATTGGATGTCTCTCTCTCTCTCTCTCTCTCTCTCTCTCTCTCTCTCTCTCTCTCTCTCTCTCTCTCTCTCGCCTTCCTGACATGTGCAGGATTGTTTTAACGAGAGCTCACTTACCGAAATCTATACAGGTCACGGAGTTTTTTTTTTTTTCTTTTTTTAAGGAATAATCCTTTGACTGAAAGTCCTTTTAAGCTAGAATCCTCCGATGTAGCAGGGTTTGTGAGGTACGCACGGACGTGCTGATTCTTATTAATAACCTGAGATGTTGCTACATACACACACACACATATGAATATATATATATATATATATATATATATATATATATATATATATATATATATATATATATATATATATATATAATGTATAATATATATACTGTATATATATACAAATATATATTATATATGCAATATATATATGTACATATATACAAATATATATATAATATACACATATAAATATATATCCTTCCTTTACAGTATATTAC
>NC_089765.1:45944409-45999409 GCF_040412425.1 Macrobrachium rosenbergii | reverse complement strand
GAGAGAGAGAGAGAGAGAGAGAGAGAGAGAGAGAGAGAGAGAGAGAAATATCACTAAACCAACCAACTGACATATCACATTCCCTTTCTGTGCAACTCTCGCGCAGTTCCCAGACTCCGAAGCGATTGTTTAGTTGATCACTCGAATTCTTCCACTGACATTCATTTAGTTTTTCATTCATCCTTTCATCTTCTATTACTCGCGAAATACACTCACTTCAGATGCTTATGACCTCCAGAAGTCATCGTTTCTTCGTATGCAATTTTCCAGCCCATTAGGCCTAATAAAAACCACTCGAACGAGAAAAATTTCATCTCTCAAGAAACTTATCTTTAAAAGTTCTTACTGAAATAAGATCTCTCTCTCCATTTTATATATATATATATATATATATATATATATATATATATATATATATATATATATATATATATATTTATGTATGTATGTATAATATATATAATTTTTCTTATTACATATTTTCCCCCTTAGATAAAGGTGACGTTAGTGTTCTGGTTTTCAGTATACTGTGGGTCTTATGTCTTTATTAACAATTACAAATTGCATCTCCCATTATCACACACAAATTACAGGACTGTTTTTTATCCCCCTCTCAGCTTCAATGATTGGAAATTAAGGATCTCGGTTACTATTTCCGAGGCTTCATCATCTTTCCCTCGACAATTCCTCGTTCTTGTTGACGTTTTCGCATAAATTTTCATACGTAATTCCTCTGGTATTACAACTCGATGCATAAATTACTCTGCCCAATTCCTTTGCTCAATTTGAAAACACAGCATGACCAATGAGAAATTTTACTCATTTTACACCTGTTTGTCTTTTTTATTACCTGAAGAAGTTCCGATTATTTTTTCGTTCGACACATGAAGACGAGAAGAGCAAAAGTAAATACAACAGTCAAGCTCCGTTTCAAACAATACAAGTTTCAGAAGATCCGTCCGCTAACATTATTTGTCAAATAGAGATTAAAACTTCATCCCATCTTTCTGTTCCGCTTACTGCATCTGTAATAATTCATTCACCTTATTTTCCGTTGCCTGGTCGTCCTGTTCTTTATTTACTATTGTTTTCTCTATTTACCATTGTTTTTGTGGATTGCATATTTGATTTGCTATGTCCAGAATCCTTTACATCCACCTGTTTTGATACACAGGCCAACAAAACCACTGAACGTGGAAGATCAAATAACGAAGCCTTAACAAGGGTACCTGGCGAATGGGATTTTATTAATGAACTATCGAACTTCATTCGTATTATTACAGGGATTTACAGGTAGACAAAGCCATAGGACATAGGATCAAGTAGGAAAACGGATGTGGATATGCAATCCACATATGCAATGGTAAAGAGAGTACACAATGGTAAATACAGAACAAGACGACTAGGAAACGGAAAATAGAGTGAATTAATTGTTACGTATACAAGAGACACATGATTTGGTAAATAAAGAAAACACCCGTAAATAAAGAACAAATACACTAGGAAACGGAAAGTAAAGTGAATTAATTATTACGGATACAATAAAACTTGATTTGGTAAAAAGAAAACAATTGTAAATAAAGATCAAGACGGATAGGGAACGGCATAAAAAGTGAACGAATTACAACAGCAACAATAAACACTTGAATTTACAAGAGTGACTAATCAATAGTGATTAAAAGACGAGTAAAAGAAACCAGTGAGTACTTTTCCTGCTCCAATCCCACTTGATTGGCATTAATCACATATATTTTGTCCTTTGGGCTTGCATCTGTTTCCGAAAGGCTCTGCTAATCTTCGTCCAGTCTGCTCTGTCACGCAATCCACTTCTGAGTGCACTACCCCTCACTCTCTCACTCTGGCCTTTTTACTTTTTTTTTATAAGCAGGTCTTGACCGTCCTAACTACTCAGGTTGTAACAGAGTCTTTTTAAATCATTCCACATCAAAACGTTTCGGTATTAGCGAGAGCTTTCGAATCGAATAACATAACTTAGCAGAAAATTTTAATCAATTAGAATAACGCAGTAAAAATGATAAAACTGAAATTTCATCACAATTTACTTTTGTGGCGAAAAACAAGCAGGGGATTTTTATCTGTTGCATTCCTATCAACTTGGGTGTTATGCGCTTGTAAAATTTTTGTACACAACTGTAAAATTTAATTATTGTCTCTAAATATAGGCTTGTATATACGTCATTTACCACGTATCATTCTCGAGAAGCCTCCACGAACTCTATCGATCTATCTTCTTCAGGCTCCAGTTAAGAGTCCTATCTTGCTGTTGAGCTGTGCACTATTTTTATCCGTACTTAATATTTTCAAGGGCCACTGCCCTCGTGCTAAAGACACTGAGCATATACACATATGATCAGCGCCCAATGCCCAGCTCCACCCAAGCTAGGACCACGGTGAATCAGGCAGTGGCTGATGATGACTCAGCAGTTCATTATCCCCAAAACCCTCCAACCTTTAACTCACATGGATAGCGAGATTGTGTTATGCTAGTAAAATCTATCACGCCAAGGGCACGACTTCAATATGTATATATATGTGCAGATCTCTCTCTCTCTCTCTCTCTCTCTCTCTCTCTCTCTCTCTCTCTCTCTCTCTATATATATATATATATATATATATATATATATATATATATATATATATATATATATATATATATATATATATATACATGTGTGTGTGTGTATGTTCCAGCGTAACTCTGAAAAGCAATGAGCAATTTCAACCAAACTTGGTACACATATGACTTACTATATGGAAAAAGAATACTGTGGGGGTAAGACATCACTAGCACCATAGGGCACCAAAGGGGGTAGGGATGGGAAGGGCTTCCCTGAAACCGGGCTGGTTCTGCCTGTAGACTTAGTAACTAAATAAACTTTATGGGTTCATCATACCTCATTTCGGTATACATATTACTTACTATCTGGAAAGGAATATTGTGTGGGGGGTAAGACATCACTGGCAGCAGAGAGGGTGGGCGTGGGAAGGGGGTAACATGTAAAAATGGCCAAAAATGACAGATATTAGCATCTAACCTATAGTTTTCGAGGTTGCTGAGATGAATAGTGACACTCCCAATGCCCTTTAAGTCAAAGTTCAGTCCCGGTGGGAATGGGAAGAGAAGGGGTGAAAAATAAAATGTCAAAAATGACAGATATGTGTCTAATCCACAGTTTCTGAGCTCGCTGAGATGAATCGTGACACTCCAGATGCCCTTTAAGTCCAAGTTCAGACCTGATAGGAATGGGGGGTGAAAAGGGGTGAAATATAAAATGTCAAAAACGTTGAGCAATGTAACTGAAGCAACTACCTTAACAGGAAAGGGAGAGGGTGAAAGTTTTTATCCCACGGATACCACTCATTCCAACGGATCTCCCTTTTAACTTTAAGAGATTGCAATTTCCAGTGAGACTTGCGTTCTCGATCACAATCAACAAGGCACAGGGACAGTCTATTAAGTACTGTGGCGTGGATTTCAGATCGTCATGTTTTTCCCACGGACAACTTTATGTTGCTTGCTCATGGGTGGGTTCACCCAAGAATTTACTTATTCTTGCTCCTGATGGTGAAACTGAAAATGTTGTATACATTCAAGTTTTGTGCTAAAGTAGTATTATGGTAAATTTGTAAAACATTTTACTTTATAATTTGTATACTGTATTTATATTTTTAAAAACCTATAAATAAAAATTCTTTGATATTACACTATAGATAGATCTGATTCCTTTTCCTGTCTAATAGAAGGTTGGGACAAATAAATATCCGGGGGTGTTCTACGTTTTGGGTGTGTTCTATGCTTTGAGTTTTTACTGTGCAACGGCGGGTAAGTCAGCTGGCGTATATATATATATATATATATATATATATATATATATATATATATATATATATATATATATATATATATATATAATGTATGTATTTTACCACTCACTTTCTCCCATAAAAAGGGGTGGCACCAGTAAGATACATCCTTCCAGTTCTCAGCAAGTCTAGGAATGAGACCGCTAGCCTTTTACAAGCCCTCTTCTTGACCCAACCTGATGCTGACACTCATTCAGAGCTGGATCAACTGGAAGGTGGCAGGCTGAGATCGACACAGACCTTGCAAATGTGAGTCAAGTTCTCTACTACAGTCAATTTATATAAAGTAGTATTCAAGAAAACACATACAACGTCTGCATCTTCACTCGCCCTGAGAACACAATTTTCAACTCTTAGAGAGGAGGAAGGTAATATTATTTTGAAAAATCCATTTCCAGAAAGTCGACATTGAACTAACACGAATATCAATCCGAAAATTTCAAGATATCTTATATGGATGTCCATCATATTACCATCGTGAACACATCCCATGAGTAATTCACAAGGATACCTATCATATGACTTGGAGGATTTCTGATTCCGGTAGGCAAGTTCAATGATGGGTAAGATCAGTAGACTGGAAAAAATAATCTTGCTAATTTGCACACCGCAAAATATCTCGGGAATCCTATTCCCAACGCCAAGGTTAAATAAAAACCCAAAAAATATCTTAGAAGTTAACATACTGAAATACTCAGACAAAAATTATAAGAATTATCGCACTGACTTTAACAGGCATTGAAGATTAGTTAAAATCAAATAATTACAAATGTAAAACCAAAACATATCTTAAAAGTTAACATACTAAAATATTCACAAAAATCTTATAAGAACTGTCGTATTTACTTTAACAGGGATTGAAGATTAGTTCAAATTAAATAGTAATAAATGTAAAAAGGCAAATTTAAAAATGATTTAGTAGAAGAGTACATAATAAGCTGGCTTATGATTTATGTTGCATAACAGCCATGTGGCAGTTCACACGAATATTCAGCAGATACCTCCGATGTGTCAAGAGTAACCCACACATAGACATCTGTCATATTTATAAAAAATACCTTACACGAATATTTATCAGATTCCTTTGTACCCAGTCTATCGGAATTAATATACAGAATTTAGGCCAAACAATTGTCAGAGAGGGTATAGAGTCAGATGGAAGAAAGAGAATATGAACGGATGTGCAGTAAAAAGAATGAAAGAGTTTGCGGCTAGGGGTCAAAGAGACGCTGTCTAGAATCTTAAGTAATGCCTCCAGTGCACCACGTGAGGTGCATTGACGGCACTAACCCCCTACGGGGTACCTTTCTATCATTATTTTTGGACGAGAGAGAGAGAGAGAGAGAGAGAGAGAGAGAGAGAGAGAGAGAGAGAGAGAGAGAGAGAGAGAGAGAGAGAGAGAATAATCCAACCTTTACTGCACCCTCCCACACACAGATAAAACTCTTCTTGGATTATCAAATTATCAAAAAATAAAAAAAAAACTCAAACAGTCTTTAGGGTCACATGTGGCCCAAGAATGCCATTTTGGCTCGGCCAGCCCTGTCACGTTGAGTTCTGAATGTTAGCAATAAAATATTAATCTTCCCAATAGTTTGCCTGGATGGAACACGCCACATTCAAGGCCATGAGGAGAAAGACGACTTCAACCTCATCGCATAAATAGGAAAGTATTTCCATACATGATTTACTAAAGAAAGGTGATGGAATAATGCACCTTGAGAATGTTATTTAAAGAAACTACGGATTATTATTAATTATTATTATTATTATTATTATTATTTTTAATTACAAACCAGTGAAGTTACAAAAATTATATTCCTTGATATATACTGTATATATAATATACATATATATATACACATACATATAAACATACACACATATATATATATATATATATATATATATATATATATATATATATATATATATATATATACTGTATATATATTATTCATTTACTGACTTTAACGTCACTGACATGAATGTCAAAACACCGAGTATCAAAACAATTTGGCTTTTTTTTATTTTTTTGTTCTACAGCCATAGCATACAGTGACAAAGTAACAAAATCATCAACGAAAGAAAACGTTCTTAACATTAAAACAAATTAATTCCCATGAACAGCTACAGCTATCATGATAGATTCCACACAGTGTGTCGTTCCATGACGTCATCACCGCCGCCAACGACGATGCGTCGCACCAATAATACCTGATAACGGAGGAAGGTCATGGCAAATAAATTTTTCATTCACAAAAAAAAAAAAACTGTCCTCTGCGGCAGTCAGTGAGAGAGAGAGAGAAAGAGAGATTTGGAGCACGCCAGAATGTTGTTATCCGCAAAAGCAAAAGAAGAAATTCCATTCGTGATTTTGAAATTTGTTTCACTGTCATTCTCCTACACTTTGCTTTTAGTGTTCCTGATGCTCTCTCTCTCTCTCTCTCTCTCTCTCTCATGGACAGATAAGAAAGGTCCCTAAAAATCCAGTGTGCCTCTGTTGAAATAAGCAATGAACCAGATACCTAGCACAAATGTAATAACCACAATGCCCTCTTAACATCTTGAATTCTTCACATTTTTGGGATAAGCTTGTCACTACAAAGCCTCAAATCCAAATGAAAAAATATGAAGACATTCTGACATCCGAAGCAGGATTCGAACCCACATCCGGAGTATCATAACGAGGTCACTTTACCGACCTGACGACCGGTTGTTGGGAGACTATTGTGGGTAGCAGTGAGAGACGTGTGTTCACTGCTTGTCAAAATGTATGCCAAAAACCTGGAGGACCTCAGCGACGTAATCTTCACCCTAAGAGGTGAGACCATAAGATATTCCGAAAATATTCTTCTCTATGTCACTTTGGTTACACATGGTAACATGCATAACCGAAGAACACTTCAATATCATTCCAAAATAAGAAAGACTTTAATAAAATGTTTCTTTTTTTTATTACTCGTCAGTACATGCAAAAGTGCAGAACACTTCAATATCATTCAAAATAAGAAAGACTAATAAAATGCTTCTTTTCCATTACTCGTCAGTAGCTTTTGAACAAAAGACTACGACAGCCTAACACACTCACATTTATATATAACACTGTAACTGGAAATGGACTAGGACGTGAATACATTGACCTTTATCGATTGACACAAGGAGACTCAACAGCTCCTGCTGCTTCAAGAAGGCAACGCAGCTCAGTGTCGCCTGGGGGCTGGTGCGACTTTTTTTTCGTTGCAGATGTTCTATTGTGAATACATTTCGATTCTCTGAAGTAAGAGAAATCCCCAAATTGGACACTTCAGTCATTTTTTTTAAAGCCCATGGGACGGGCCACCTGATGCCGTTTTCATGCCCAGGCCCGAGGAAAACGAGAAAAAGACACGAAGGAAGAAGGGTTAATCTACAGATGAATTTAACGAGATTACTTAATTTAACCTCTCGACTTTGAAGAGTAGTCCTGTAATGTCCATATCTAACATATGCCATGGAAGTATGTATTTGTTTATTGAATTTGTTTTTGTTCTACTAATATAATAACAACAACACAAACCTATAAAAAATACACACATATATTTATACATACATATATACACACTTACATGTGTGTGTATCTATACATACATATAAATATACATATATATAGATAGATAGATATATATATATATATATATATATATATATATATATATATATATATATATATATATATATATATATATAAAATGTTACAGCATATAAAATATTCCCCAATCATTTCCAAATTTTCTGCGAATTCTCGACGGGGAATTCGAAGAATGCACCAGATCGCATTACAGAGTGAAACGAGTTTATCACTCCCAATTCCTCACCCTTTAATAGCGTGAATTCCCCAGCCTTTTAAAGCAGCAATTCCCCAACCTTTTAATGCCACAATTCCCCAAACTTTTATATCATCAAGTTTTCAAAGCCTTCAAACTCCCAATTCCCCAATCTTTCAAAAACACTTTAATTCCTCAACCTTTCTAAAGCCCCAATTCCCCCAACCTCCTAGAGCCCCAATACCCTAACTTATTCTTCCTCAGCATTTGGGGCTGGCTATTCCTCCTCCTACCATATACACTTGCTTAATGTGACAGGAAAGGGGGATGATTAAGCGAGGGGAAGGGGAAGAGACGGGGAAGGGAAGAAGAACGGTGACAGCAGGGAAGGGAGAGAGGGGAGGGAATAAACTACTCCACTCCCTTCTCCCCAAACAACTCCTCCCCCTCCCCTGGTCCTTCTTCCCCATCTCTCATGATATTCCGGACACGTCCCAGCCACAAACTGCGTCACCATTATCGAACCGTTCATCGTCTGATCCATAAAACCCTCTTCTCTCTCTCTCTCTCTCTCTCTCTCTCTCTCTCTCTCTCTCTCTCTCTCGTGTAATAGTTTCTTCTGTAAAGTGTTTCACCTTCTAAACTATTTCTATTGCATATAATATTTTCATTCTTAAATTCTCTCTCTCTCTCTCTCTCTCTCTCTCTCTCTCTCTCTCTCTCTCTCTCAGCCGTGGCTATAAACAAAAAAACAAAAGCAAAAATGCATGTTTCAGTGTAGCCCCATCCAACTCATTTACACACACACTTTTCCTCTGTGTGTGTGTGTGTGTGTGTGTGCAAGACAATAAACATAAAAAAAAACAAATCGCACGTTGAAGTGCAGCCCCATCCAACCCACCTACGCATACACGCTCACATACACACATACACATAAACGCACACAAACATACACACACACCCCAAATACTGGTTTCCATATGCTTAGGACCACTTGTAACAGCAATAAAGTTCCCTAGATAGTAACTGATGGGATAGCTTTGCACAGTGGGACGAGAGAGAGAGAGAGAGAATAAGGGGTGCCGGCTCATTGCAACGGAAGACTTGCGATGTACATCTGCTGCTCAATAATTCGCATGCAATGTGTATTTTTCTCCGAACTGCAAAACCACGCATGCACGCACACACAAATGGGCATAGGTTATGACAACTGCCTAAATTCGGATTTATCGTGTTTATAGGGCCCCTGCCTCTCTCTCTCTCTCTCTCTCTCTCATATATATTACTGCTTACTAAAGACTTTTTCCAGTACTGAAACAAAAAAAAAGTAAAATACAAAGTTCAGTTATAGGCTACACACAAACACAGACACATCACATACAAAAATACACACACACACACACACACACACACAACTTCTTCTAACTAGGTTAAAATACGCCTTAAAAATAATTAAAAACACATCATGTCAGACTGACCTTTTCCTCTTAAAAAAAAAAAAACAAACAAACATTGAAACTCAATAACGAAGGTGCGTTTTAGCAAAACTCGCTCTTAGTTACACGCAAACGCACAAAACACTGTAATCACTTGGCTAGAGTTGACGTGCCATGAACGTCATTACAAAAAAAAAAAAAGTCATCGCTATATATATACAAGTATGAAACTCATAAAAAAATAAGCTTGTCATGCTTGAAATGAAGGGAAAAAACTCTTTAATCGTAATATATCCAGTATGTAACGAAAAATACAAAAAAAGTAATCGTCCTGTACACGGAATAGAATCTTGGAAAAAAAATCAACTTATTCACATGAAATATAGAACGAAAAGGAAGACTTGTGTTATAGATGGCATAACATAACACAATAAAAACTGCTGTACTTGTGATAAGTTTGGAACGCAGTTGAACAAAATGAAAAGCCTTTTAGAAATTAATTGTCTTTTAAAAACTGAAAGGCCTTCACATTACCGCTTGCAAAAATAAAACTCACTCGTGATAAAATCACTAAAAAAATCTGCCTTCGTCATGATGTATATGGAATAAACAAATAATTAACTCGCCTTAATATTAAGTGATGAGCCTAAAAAAGTGTCACCAAATTTATATTGGCTTAATCGCGATATACGCGAAAGCCAAAAAAAAAATAAATAAATAAAAAAAAACTCGCCTTAACCGTGATACACATAAAATAAAGAAAAAAAACTCATTTTCATCGTGTTATACATAGAATGAAGTCGCGCACACAAAAAACCTGATCGTGATTACAGATAATCAAGTCATGATCGGTAATGATGCCACAACGTGAAAAGGTATTACTTATTTCTGCTCTTCTTTCGTTTTTTTATTTGATTTTATTTTATATTATTTTTTTTTTGCTTGTGAATTAAATATTTTAACAAGGGGGGATAGGAGGGGAGGGGGGGAAAGAGTTCAGTCTCCACTATGATAATTATTACGACATACGTAATAATAATAATAATAATAATAATAATAATAATAATAATAATAATAATAATAATAATAATTAGTAGTAGTAGCCATGATTCCCATGACAAAAGTACTGCAGAAGATGGATGGTGGGTACCAACTCAAGAAAGGAGGCAACAGAATTAACCATCTGATGTTCATGGACGACATCAAGCTGTATGGTACAAACAACAAGGAAATAGATACCCTAATCCAGATTGTGAGGATTGTGTCTGGGGACATCAGGATGGAGTTTGGAATAGGAAAATCCTCTTTGGTCAACATACAAAAAGTCAAAGTAACAAGGACTGAAGGCATAAAGCTACCAGACGGGAATAGCATCAAACACATAGATGAGACAGGATCCAAATACCTGGGAATAATGGAAGGAGAGGATATAAAACACCAAGAAATGAAGGACACGATCAGGAAAGAACATATGCAGAGACTTAAGGCGATACTCAAGTCAAAACTCAACGCCGGAAACATGACGAAAGCCATAAACACAAGGGTAGTACCAGTAATCAGATACAGCGCAGGAGTAGTGGAGTGGACGAAGGCTGAACTCCGCAGCATAGACCAGAAAACTAGAAAACACATGACAATACACAAAGCACTACACCCAAGAGCAAATACAGACAGACTATACATAACACGAAAGGAAGGGGGGAGAGGTCTACTAAGCACAGAGGACTGCGTCAACATCGAAAGCAGAGCACTGGTGCAATGTCTGAAAACCAGTGAAGACTAAGGAGTGCATAGGAAGGACTGATAAAAGTATACGAAGACCCAGATATATACAGAGACAGGAGAATGAAAAACAGAACAGAGGAACGGCACAACAAACCAATGCACGGACAGTATATGAGACAGACAAAAAAACTGGCCAGCGATGAAACATGGCAATGGCTACAGAGGGGACAATTCAAGAAGGAAACAGAAGGAAGGCTAACAGCGGCACAAGATCAGGCCCTAAGAACCAGGTATGTCCAAAGAACAATAGATGGAAATAACATCTCACCCATATGCAGGAAGTGCAATATGAAAGGCGAGACCATAAACCACATAGCAAGCGAATGTCCGGCGCTTGCACAGAACCAGTACAAAAAGAGGCATGATTCAGTAGCAAAAGCCCTCCACTGGAGCCTGTGCAAGAAACACCAGCTAGCTTGCAGTAATAAGTGGTACGAACACCAACCTGAGGGAATGATAGAAAACGATCAGGCAGAGATCCTCTGGGACTATGGTATCAGATCAGATAGGGTGATACGTGCCAAAAGACCAGACGTGACGTTGATTGACAGAATCAAGAAGAAAGTATCACTCACTGATGTCGCAATACCATGGGACAACAGAGTAGATGAGAAAGAGAAAGAAAAAATTGATAAGTATCAAGAACTCAAAATCGAAATAAGAAGGATATGGAATATGCCAGTGGAAACTGTACCCATAATCATAGGAACATTAGGCACGATCCCAAGATCCCTGAAAGGGAATCTGGGAAAACTAGACGCCGAAGTAGTTCCAGGACTCATACAAAAGAGCATGCTATTAGAAACAGCGCACATAGTGAGAAAAGTGACGGACTTCTATTAAGGAGGCAGGATGCAACCCGGAACCCCACACTATAAAAACCACCTAGTCGAATAGGATGACTGTGATAGATAATAATAATAATAATAATAATAATAATAATAATAATAATAATAATAATAATTTAAAGCCACAATTCTATTACCAATTATTTTCCAACTACTACTACTACTACTACTACTACTACTACTACTACTACTAATAATAATAATAATAATAATAATAATAATAATAATAATAATTCGAAAGGAGACCCTTTTTCTAACAAACTACATTAAAAATAATGGCCGTCTGGATCCAGACAACCATTCTTAATAATAATAATAATAATAATAATAATAATAATAATAATAATAATATCTTTCAAACAAACTTCATGAAAAAGAACTGCCATGTAAAACCAGACAGCCAATTTTTTTTAGTAATAATAATAATAATAATAATAATAATAATAATAATAATAATATAAACCCAGTCGAAAATCTTGCAAACTGTCAGACAACCAACGCGGTGAAACATGCCGTTGAGTGCAGGCGATATTTACAAAAGTTAGCCCTGCAGCAGTGACACACACACACACACACACACACACACACACACACACACACACACACACACACAGCCGCTTTTTTTTTTTTTTAATCTGTAAACACGCTATCTTCGTCACCAACGGCGACCTGTCACCCCGACTTTCATAGCATTTCCCCGATGATAAAATGATATCGACTTATAGATAAGAGACGGGTAAGATACCGCCTGCGCAGCCGGCACGTTTTGTTGCCCCTTGTCGTGTGAAGATAAATGAAAACACGGAAGGCTGACTTTACACAGTGCGTGGTGCAGTGTATTCTGTATATAGTATACCAGCCCTAGGCTGTACTGTATGAATATGCACTGTATATGGATATGTGTGTGTATAAATATTATATACATACATATATAATATTTACACACTCATCTACACACCTTTTTTCCTGATGGGGAGGGGGGGTTTAAAGCGTTGACAATAATAGGGTTTCAAGCAATTATTTTTGGGAGGAAGGGCATTGTACTGACTGCGCCTGGCATTCCTTGGCGGCCACCTACCCAAGTACTGACCAGACCTATCTTTACTAACAATGGTGATCAGACGATCAGTGATATAATTACATACGTACAAAAAAATATAATATATACACACCAAAATGTATGTGTGCGCGCGCGTGTAAATACAAAAATTAAAGTGGCATAGGCAGAGATAACGGAAGGACAAAAACAAATAACCAAAAACTCTCGGAGACAAGAGCCAAAACTCTTAAACGCCACCCACTCGTCAATCTAGCTGACGTAATCCACAAGGACATGTCCCTAAAAAAAGAAATAAAATGAAAAAACCTGTTAAAAAAAGAGTGCCAAAGTTTTTCACTGGGGTTTAATGCGATATCGACCTGCTTTCCCATGAATGAAATGCCCATTATTTGTGCAGAAATCGGTTTATGCATTATTCACTACTTCTTTTATGATGGAAAGTTTTCCCAATATTCATCCGCATTATTCAGTCATTCATCTCTGAGGATGAATCATACAACTACTTGTTATCTCATCCATGTACACAAGGTCTTCATCCATGTGGATGAATCATCAAAAAATTTATCCACATGAATAAATATGGCCCTTTCTTCAGAACACTTACCATCAAGTGTAACATTTCGCAGTTAATCAATTAACTATTGGGATTCTTTTGAAAACATTTAGCAGTTTTTCCAAAGAGAAACATTTCTGACCTACAGAAAGAAAGACGAGCTTAAGCTAACAGTAAAACAAAGTGAAAGGTTACAGAAACAACAGACTGCGCTCACACATATATCCTCTTAGCTTCGCAAAAAAACCTAACCCCGTACCTGCATGAAAAAGACTGTATTTAAACACGACAGAAAAGCCAAAGCTAATCGAAAAATAGCCTTAATCTAAAGCTAAATTAACAGTGAAACTTTCTAAGGTAACTTACATACCTATGTAAGCAAAAAATTAAATAATCTAACATGAGAGAAACAGCCTGACGTAAATCAAAGCAGACCATAGCTAACAGAAAAAAAAGCCATTAGCTAACAGGAAAAAACAACCATTAGCTATCATAAAAAAAACAGCCATTACTTAACAGAAGAAAACAGCTATTACCGAACAGAACAAAAATAGCCATTAGCTGACAAAATAATCAAGCAAAACACTCCAAAGTAATTTAAAAAAGCCTTAAAACTAACAAGAACAGAACACCCTGAAATATGAGGAAAAACAGCCATTACTCAACAGGAAAAACAGCCATTAGCTAACAGAAAATAATCAGGAAAAACACACCAAAGTGATGAAAAGAACAGCCTTAAAACTAAGACAAACAAACACCCTGACATAGGCTATGAGAAAAACCCATACCATAAAAGAAAACATCCATATACAATAAAAAAAAAATCTCCAAGCTAAGAGAAAGCATCCAGAACTAACAGAAAAATAGAAGCTCTGAGTACAGGGGAACGAGGCCGACCTTGACGGGCTAATTAAATGTCATTAATGGATTACTCCCGCAGGATCCTTCCTCCCTATCATTATCGTGAAGGGAAAAACGGATAGCAGAGGAAAAAACTCTCCTATTTTATTTAGAACACATACACAAAACACACAGATAAAATATATCTCTATTGGTTATCTATTCATAAAATAAATAAGCATGCATACACACACACACACACACACAAAAAGAACTTTTATTTTTTTGTTAGAATGCATACACAAACCTGAAAAAGATCATTTTTTCTTGACTGATCATCTATTTATAAAATAAATACACATGCAACACATACACACACATACAGGGAGAGAGAGAGAGAGAGAGAGAGAATCTTTATTTGTTGCTAGAATACAAACACAAATTTGAAAAGATCACATTTTCTCTACTGTTAAACTATTTCTAAAATAAATACGCATGCAAAACACACACACACACACACACACACACACACACACACACATATATATATATATATATATATATATATATATATATATATATATATATATATATATATAGAGAGAGAGAGAGAGAGAGAGAGAGAGAGAGAGAGAGAGAGAGAGAGAGAGCACTTTCCTTTTGTTAGAATACAAATACAAAATTGTTAGAATACAAAAATAAAATTGAGATCAAATTTTCACTACTGTTTGTGTATTTCTAGGATGAACACACCAGCAACATTATATATATATATATATAGAGAGAGAGAGAGAGAGAGAGAGAGAGAGAGAGAGAGAGAGAGAGAGAGAGAGAGAGAGAGAGAGAAATTTCCTTTATACTATTTTTGGCTCTCCCCTGACTTCCCTCCATAAATAGTTATGAAGTCGAAGGCCACAAGGAGTCATCCTCCTCTGTGTTTATGTCTACTTATTAAACGTGTTTAAAGCGAGCATTAAAAACTCTGGTAACGAGAATCAAAATGGCATTCGAAAGGCGACTGCAGCAATGCAGATCTCGTTAAATGAAAAAGTAAATCAATTGACTTCCTAAAGCAAGCAAAAACCTAAATTAACTATAACACAACTTGGCGTTTGAAAGGTGCTTGTAATATTACAAAGCAAGGGCTAAAGACTAAATCTACTCTATGGAAATAGCTGTAAATGTTCGCGAAGTTAACAGCAAGCAGATAAACACCCCACCCCCAACCCAGATTCAGACAGAGAAAGACCGCGCAAATCGCAACGCGGCGGAAACGCCAATGAATCATAACGCGCCGAAACATACGTACGTATATGCCTTTTCAAAGGAAAAAAAAAAAATCATTCATGAAAACGGCCGCTCCGATATCGCGCGTTTAAAGGCATGCGGGCTGGAGGAAGGAGGTTGGGGGCCGCGACGCGTTTTTTAACGCGCATTAAAAGACCCCTGGGGTTGGAATAACGAGGATCCAAACGACGTTAGAAACGCGGCTCGACCCGACTGGTGCAGTCGCGGCAGACAAAAAGTCAACGACGCCATTAGGTTTCCATTGCAGATTGTAAGCACCGCTTCATTGGAGGCATAATAACGCTAGGAATCGCGCCATAAGGCGCGGCAGTAAAGCCGCAGTCCCGCCGGATTCAATTTTAGACGTTTCGCTCCCGCGGAGGACGACGCGTCGTTTAAAAAGGGCTTTTACCGAGAAGCTGAACATGGACGATACCAATAACTACAACTCCAGTAACCATTGTAACTGCTATTGTTATTATTATTATTATTATTGGAGAAACAAATCCACAGTTATTTATGGATGCGTACACATAAATAACTGGATTCGTTTCTCCATTTCAAGACTCATGTTACTATGAGTAATTTTTATAATAATAATAATAATAATAATAATAATAATAATAATAATAATAATAATAATAATATAAAAAATTATTATTATTATTATTATTATTATTATTATTATTACGCCAACGTATTGTTTAACAAGCGCGTTTCACGTATACCGGGGCTGAAAATGAACGATACCGATAATTAATACAATAATAAGGGTTATTATTATTATTATTATTATTATTATTATTATTATTATTATTATTATTACGCAGACGTATCGCTCAAAACAACTATTTCGAGTGTGCCAAGGAGCTGAAAAAGACCTATGCCAATATATATAACTAAAATAATAACCATTGCCATCATTATTATTATTATTATTATTTTGAGCTCTTGTAAAGAGATACCTGCTGTGTAAGTACTGTACTATTATTATTATTAACCTACTGAATAGGTAAATTATTAGAAGCGATTTACATCTTTGAAGTTTTTCGAACTGGTTAATCCTTGGTTCAGTATTTAAAAGATAAACAATGCAGCATCAGCAGTCTTGTATTTCTCTTGAATACCCACTTTTTTATATAAAACGCATTATTGAATACCAGTACTATTATTATTATAATTAACAATTATTACTATGCTATTACTACTATAAATAACAATAATGATGACACGACATTCATTAATTAATTACATTCTAATTTATAAAAACTCGATTCTAAACATCACAGTAAAGAATTACCGTAAAACAGAGAGAGAGAGAGAGAGAGAGAGAAAGAGAGAGAGAGAGAGAAAGTCATAATACGAAACCAATTGCTGGGTAATACTTGCTAATGAACTCCAAAGCTTTACAAACTTATGTAAAACATTACTTATGAGAGAGAGAAAGAGAGAGAGAGAAAATTAATAAAAGCTTAAAAGAATTCTACACTTTCTTCGTCTCCTTTTCCCTGACCCTAAATCCGTAATCCGTGCCATTAGACAGTAATCCCTCAAGAGATTATTTTTCAGCTTTCACGACGGATTTTATAATCGCTAAGTGTATCTCTCTTACGTGGTCTTTCATCTTTCGAGTACTCGACACCTGAATTTTATTTTAAGCCTCGTATTCTCTATATCTACCTATACCAACATACACACACATATACATATATGTGTGTACATAATTCGAATTAAGTATTAATAAATGGTTACACGCACACGCACACACACGCCCTGGCAAAGATATTCCACGATGAAATGTCAAATTTTCTTAGCATAAATATTCTTACACCATACTCTTTATCAATACGATTTTCTTGCAACATATTACCCTTTCCATCATTGTCAAAGCGATTACGTACTTCTTTTGCATTTTCATCTACTCATGACTAACGCTTGCAATTAATTCTCCCCTTTACATTGTCTCTTAAAATATCTCCTTTACATTGTCTCTTAAAATATAAGTTTCTTGTTCAATATTTACCCACAGCAAACCATCCCCGACAAACAAAAAAACTGTAATTACCTTCAGGAAGTCTCTCCACTTCTATAATACCCAGAAGCAAAAACTAATCACATTTTGGTATGCCCAATATTGTCTGAATATTCTCCTTGCTACTGTCAAAGCTTCTAAATGACTTTCTGGATATTAAACAGCAACCAAACTTAGCCTTTACCAACACCAATCAACTAAGTAACCCACATTACATATCCCTAAGCCACTTAAATATCTCCATAAGAACAGCAGCAATGCCGTAATAGTCTGCAACATTGCAAGAGTGATTTGATCCTCCTGAGAAGGTCCCTCTCCCCACAACAGCTCGACCCAATCACCTTGTTTATGTCCGAGCATCGTCTCTGAAATCAAGCAATCACTGGAAAACCATGAAGCAATCGGTTAAGAGAAAGACGAACGATTTGCCTGCATCTGGTTTCTCTTCACGAGCCGAAGAGGGGAATGGTGATGCAATGTAATAAGCCCTTATAACCTATCGATTGTGAGTTTCCAATCCCGAATACCTTTCAGAAGAATGTAACCGTTAGTTTATTCTTAATTCTTTTTTATCAGAAAGCCATCTCATCCGTTTCCAATTATCAGTCCTTCTGCCTTGCCAATGCAGTCTTGTTAGTCTCAAGGATTTTTTTTTTTCACCTGCAGCCAGGATTTGAAATTCTCAAACAGACTGTTTACATATACATATATCTATAATCCTTTCCTGTCTTAAAGGAGAGTTAATTCCCCCTCTTAAGACTAAGTCTACTCTTTCCTCCTCCCTCAAGATCTCTTAATCGCACATACTCGAGCTAGATTAACTGACTGACTGGTGTCTGCAGACTGGCGCCACCCGATTAAAACACTGAACCGCCATCCGGCGAACTCGCAATAAGCAAAAATAGAAAAGCAATATATCACCATGGTCGCGTTCAATTAATATGAAAACACCTCCATGCGCATTTCACTCATTGCTCAAACAGAACGCAACCTAGCTGCATTGACTGAGCCTTCCAACAACACTACCATCACCTCCCCCCCCCCACCCCCATCCCATCCTCCTCCTCCTCCCTCCCCTCCCTCCCCTCTTCCTCCTCCTCCTCCTCATGCACGAACTAGTCGAAACGAGCTTTCCAACTTTGCATTCCAAAGTTCATTTCAATTATGCAAATCGAATCCAACAAGGAGGGTCGCATTCCCATGAAGGCGGGCCTTCCGCAATCAGACTCCCAAATGCCTATAATCATCAGAAAGAAGAATTTGATTAAAGGGATTCACGTGTGTGAAATGGGGAAGGGGGGGGGGGGAGGGGAGGGGGAGGGGAGGGGAGGGGAGGGGATGTATTAATCTATCCTTTGACATAAAGGATTTGTAAAATCCTCAATATTTTATGCACATACGGCAAACATGACAACTTTTCATCATACCACAGAAAGGTTTATACAGTAATTATTCCTCCATAAAAGCATTTGCAACTTTCCACTCTCTGACAAACACGAGGCAGCTACGCTAACAGCCATGATCTCAAGTAGACAAGGGTTAAAGGAAAATACCAATATTCTGATATTACAGAAGAATGGCCTAAATTTCTTAACAAAAACCAATAACAAAATAATTAAGCGAAATTACAAACACCCGCTGAGACATAAATAAGTTCACCTTTTATGTTTTGACTACAAAACTGAACAAGTAAAAATGCGCCGGAGTTTCTTCGGCGCAATCGAGTTTTCTGTACAACGCCGAATAATGCTGAACGAAACTCTCAGCCATGGACCATGAAACTCTCAGCCGCGGCTCGTGAAACTTTTAGCCACGGCCCGGTGGTGGCTTGTATTGTTGGCACCTATAGCGGTGCCAGATGCACGATCATGGCTAACTTTAACCTTAAATAAATAAAAGTTTGGTATGTTTGATGACTGGAGAGTGGATGATCAACATACCAAATTGCAGCCCTCTAGCCTCAGTAGTTTTTAAGATCTGAGGGCGGACAGAAAAAGTGCGGACGGACAGACAAATAGCCATCTCAATAGTTTTCTTTTACAGAAAACTAAAAAGTACAAAAAAGTTTGCGCAGCAGCAGGTATTACACTTACTTTCACGATACACGAAAGAATAAATCCGCAACTCGGCTGAAAAATGTGCTCGAAAGTTTTCAAAACAAGTTAAAATCCGGGTCAAAGTTTATTCAATACAACACCCCGAAAGAAATAGCGAGTTCAATCAAAGCTGAACTTCGTATCAGAGAATGTCCCTCGGAACTTCTCGAGACTTTATTTTTTGATTTTATTTTACTTACGAGAAGTTTTAAAGAACGAATCATTTACCAGATCCTGGAAGACAGACTATTTGAGAAAGGGTAGAAACTGAATTCTGGGATACCAGAGTTTTTCTTTTTCCGGTGAATTTTAGTTCCAGTATTTCATGGAATTAGTCTGTAAGGAATCTGGCGAATCTTAAAGTTTTAATTCTGAAGCCGAGAAGATCTGTATCTTAGAATTTTACTTTTGAAATACAGGAGCATAACTGTAACTATTCAGTTCCGAAGTTTAGACTTTTTGCTAGAGTTACAGAATAGAGCCAGTTTCGAAGTATTCAGAATTATACCTGAAGATTTGAATTTCTTAACCATTATAACTCTGAAGTATTGGTATTCTATTTTGTAGATTCCTAAGCTTAATTCTAGTTAGTTTGACATTTAGAAGGATTTAGTTTTCAAGTAATCGATTGTAGAAGAACAACATCTCGAGTATTTTGTTTTGAGGTTCAGAAGATTAATAACTCAGGGTTTTCACAGTTACTATCAGAAAAATCTTAATAAACTCAAAAGAATTTTTTTGAAAGTCAAGTTCTATCAAGTTAACAGACTGCGCCAGTCTGCACTGAAGTATATGACAGGAATCCGCGCGAAAACACGTAACATCTAAAAAAAAATGCAAAGTGCCCTAAGGCACATATGCTTGACCTTAAAAAAGTAAAATGACATGCAAATTTTTTATTACAAAAATAAGCAGATATAAATAATGAATGGAACAGCAAAGGGATAATAACAAAGCAGAATTTTCTTAGACACACAGGAGGTCTTAAAGAATGAATGAAATAGCAACGCAATAATAACAAAGCAGGAGGGAGGAAAACTCATTACGGCTCTGATTGTAACTTTCGTACGTTGCACAGCAATGTTCTTGGTCTTAATAATGATCGGTTTCCCGGATGGATCACTTTGTCTGAGATTGCAGTAAGAGAACGATTGTTATTATTAGTGAATGAAATTCACTGTGGTTTTGAGGAAAAGGAAATGTGAATTGTTGGATTGTCTTCAGAGTTATCATTATTAGTGAATGACATCCAACAGGGTCGTTTAGCTGTCTAAACACATTAACACATTTTGAAGAAAAGCCCTGAGAATTTATTTCTTCATTTTAATCTTCATGATATTTTGAAAAACATTATTATTATTATTATTATTATTATTATTATTATTATTATTATTATTATTATTATTATTATTATTATTATATTTGCGACACCAACACCATCATAATCAATTAGCCCAACCATCAACTTAAGTAACATCCCAAAATTTAAAAGACATAAAATTACCCAACCTTTTAAGAGACATAAAATTATCCAATCTTTCTTTAAATAAACTGAATAAATTGGAGAATGATCAATTAACCAGAAACGCCAACAAAAACTAATGACGTTATTCATGTTAACGACCAAATAACGTAAATATACATAATTAACTAGAAATATTCACAAAATTAAAACCCATATATGAGACGTAATTAGAAAATAGAAAGCCGTAATGGTAATTAAAAACCAAATAAATATAGACAATAAAAAGATTAACAGAATAAATATACAGAGGAAAACAAATAGGATTAAATATAGATAATAAAAAATTATACGTATAAATATACAAACGCAGAGGAGAATAAATAGGATGAAAATCGGAGAGGAAAACGAATACCAATAAATTTAAATAATAAAAAATCAAACGAATAATTATACAACAGAGAGGAAAATAAACCAAAAAAATAATACAGACAATAAAAAATTAACCGCATAGGCTCAATATACAAACGGAGAGGAAAATCAATAGGATGAACATCAGAGAGGAAAACAAAAAACCAAATGAACATAGATAATAAAAAGAGCAACAGAATAAATATACATACAGAGACGAAAATAAACAGTATGAAAATCAGAAAGGAAAACAAAAACTAAATAAATATAGAAAATAAAAAAATAAACGAATAAATATACAAACGGAGAGGATAAAAGTCGGAGGAAAACAAAAATCAGATACAATAAAAACCAAAGGTATAAATATACAAACGGAGAGGAAAATAAATAGGACGAAAATCGGTGAGGAAAACAAACAGGCAAATAAAAATAGAAAGGGGGGGGGGGGGGAATTCGCCTCATCATGCGGTCAGCGGCAGACTCTTTGAGCGTGGGAAATTGCCTCCCCGAGGCTGCCAATTACAGCTCCTAGTCGCAGATCACCCCCGCCCCACCCCGTCTCCCCTCCCCCAACAGAGGAGGAGGGAAGGGGTAAGGGGGTAGGGGAAGGTGAATTACCTGTAATCATCTCCAGTAATTCCTTATTTATGGACAGTGATTAAAAGGTCTTGCGGACGGAAACACGGGGGTGTCTGCATCTTCAGAAAATGACCGACGGGGATTGGTTTGCTCATGGGGATATACGACCCCCTCCCCCTGCCCCGTGAAAAAAAAAAAAATAATACGGGCCTTCGTATACAACGCGGGTAAGAGTTCCAGGAATTTTTACCAGTCTTGCTATTTCCGGTGATACACATACATACATACATACATACATACATACACACACACACACACACACACACACATATATATATATATATATATATATATATATATATATATATATATATATACACTGCATATATAATGTATATGTATATACATTCATGTACAACGTATTCATTAGTAATAAACACATCCTCACGCTTCTTGGATACGTGCAACACTGCAAGCCTCGAATCCACATAAGGAAACAAATGCAAAACCCCAACTCTCGCGTTGGTAATCCAACCCAAGGACATCATAGCCCAAATGAAGAAATCTAGCCAGTACTGGAATTCGAACCCACGCATGACACACCTACAGGAGTTCGAAACCCACCATTGGGGTTAGGGTGTCTCCATTTCGGTTTAAGGCTCATGGTGACGACGTAAAATTGTGTGATGGATAAAGAAGTGACGAGAAGTGTATATACACACACACACACATATATATATATATATATATATATATATATATATATATATATATATATATATGTATGTATGTATGTATATACTTAATTATAATGCAAAAGATATGTATTCATTTTAAACAGAAAAACTAGTATGCCTCAGTAACTATATATCAATTTATGGCTATTGCTGCACAACTATGCATAAATATAGTATATATATATATATATATATATATATATATATATATATATATATATATATATATATATGTGTGTGTGTGTGTGTATATATATATATATACATACATTAATATATAATATAATATATAAATGTATATACTTAATTATAAAGCAAAAAATACGGAATAATTTTAAATAGAAAAACTAGCATGCATCAGTAACTATATATCAGTTTAAAAACTCCCGTAAAACTGTATGATACAAAGCTAACTAAGTCTCTTTACATGTAAATTAATCATAATCCATAACAAATCTGTCAAACCATGACCCACTAAGTAATTTATATTAAACGTCGTTACGACTCAGCGCATATAAACACATACATGCATTGCATACTAAAGGCAACCAATAAATGACCTTGCTTTCCGATGCTTCCAGACTCTCTCTCTCTCTCTCTCTCTCTCTCTCTCTCTCTCTCTCTCTCTCTCTCTCTCTCTCTCTCTCTCTCTCTCCCCTTGACCTGTGCAGTGAATGATGTACATGGTTATCGGTCAAATTGTGTGGATAGTTGCGATTGTATGGTAAAAAAAAAAAAACAGCAGATTTGTGTGATGTGTAATCCTTCGAAATCTATGCCATAATTAATAAAAAATGAGGAGGAGGGGCCCTCAGTCAGGTGATACTCACTCATCCCCATCAGGGAAAAAATTCACCAGCTTCTCTTAAGAGAGAGAGAGAGAGAGAGAGAGAGAGAGAGAGAGAGAGAGAGCGTAATCAGTGCTTTGTCAAAATGTATGCCATCACATCTGAGTTCAGGACCTCAGCGAAGTAGTGCTCGACCCCACGGTGGTATAACCAGTTATCATATAGCATAATCTCTCTCTCTCTCTCTCTCTCTTATAACTTGGATGTGATGGTATACATTTTGACAAAGCACATTTTACTCTTGTCTGTTACCCCCGCCTCTCTCTCTCTCTCTCTCTCTCTCTCTCTCTCTCTCTCTCTCTCTCCTTGAAAGAGAATCATTATCCACATTTCGTTTCTTTCTCTCTCTCTCTCTCTCTCTCTCTCTCTCTCTCTCTCTCTCCTTGTATGAGAATCATTACCCCCAAGTAGTTTCTCTCTCTCTCCCTCCTCATAAGAGAATCACTGTCTCCACGCAAACAACAAGGCAGAGCCTCAAGGCCACCATAACCCGTGAAAATTTCCTGGAGACAGCAGAACAGAGGAACGAACGTATTCGCTTCATCCTCCGTCCGAACGAAGAACTCCATTGTTCACATTCCTCCAGGTGAGATGACTCGGCACTCCTTTCCGTCAATGGGTCACAAGGTCGTCTGCGCCGCCGTCAGCCAGACAAAATGCTCCACTTCCCGATGGAGCGAAAAAAAATGATGACACCCGACGGCTCGGTCGTCCATCAAGCCTGGGCGAGGCGGAGCGCCTGAGGCGCGTTCTGTTAGCACTTATTTTAGCAGTATGTTGGGTTCCTGGAAGTTAGCTGAGTGTGGAGGGACTCAGGTAAGGAGTAGACGGCCAGGAAATTGTAATACTGCTGGAAACGGAAGGATGGTACCTCCTAGAGCAAAACCTCTAAGAGGGGAAAAAGGCGTATACCAATATACATATATATTTATGTGTATATGTATAACTGAATCACGAAAATATGGAACGCGATGTATATATACACATAAATAAAGATAAAATCCACGAAGGAAAGGGAAACACTGGAGTGCTGCGAGGCCTTTCGACTGTCTGTCGTCCTTTACTCTGCCAAGTAAAGGACGACAGACAGTCGAAAGGCCTAGCAGCACTCCAGTGTTCCCCTTTCCTTCGTGGATTTTATCTTTATTTATGTGTATTTATACATATATGTATGTATGTATGTATGTATGTGTGTATGTATGTATATGTAATAAGTCTATGTAGATGTTTATGTAAATAATATTTAATTTGTAATATGCTTGCAAATGAATAAAAGAATGTCTTCTTAAGGTAACTTGACGGCGTTCTCTATGACAAAAGACCTTGAAATCAAAATTACCGCAGGATAACAGTTACTACCTCGACTGATACTATCATTGTGACGACCTCAAAACTGCTGAACGTGAAAAGTAGTGACAAAAGTTTTCTAGCACATCTCTGCACGCTATGGAAATGTCTACCGAAAATCGCTTTAAAACAAGCATAAATCAACTTCCAGCATTTATATTAGATATTACAAACTAATTATAAACTATTATAAACTCATTGAAAATACACGGCTTCCAAAGATGAATATTCATAAATTTAATTCGGAAAATGGAAATGGTGATGAAGCCGACCTAATGACAGTAATATAGACATTTCACGAAACTTCACAAGTCAATTTCAATAATAATAAAAAAAAAAAGAAATCAGAATAATAAATTATGAAGAAAGATGATGATGACGCCGACATAATTACAGTAATAAGGGCATTTCACCAAAGTTCACAAGTCAGTTTCAATAATAATACATAAATCAAGCAGCAAAAACTACTAAGAAATCGATGGGAGAGAAACACCTTCCATTATGCCATCACCAAACTTCAAAGTCCATTTCAATAATAATAAAAATAAAAAGAGTAGAAAAAAATACGAAGAAATCGATGGGTGAGAAACACCTTCCATTATGCTATCACCAAACTTCACAAGTCAATTAAAAAATTTAAAAAATCTAAAAAAAGATTTACGAAGAAATCGATGGGAGAGGAACACCTTCCATTATGCTATCACCAAACTTCACAAAACAGTTTCAATAATCATAAAAAATATTTGAAAAAGAAAATCACGAAGAAATCGATGGGAGAGAGGTACCTTCCATCATGCTATCACCAAACTTCACAAGTCAATTTCAATAATAATAATAATAATAAAAGAAATTGGGAAAACTGTGATGAAATCGATGATAGAGAAACAGCTTCCATTTCCCAAGTCAATTTCAATAAATAAAAAAATAGTAAAAAAACTATGAAGAAATCGACGGGAAAGAAACACCTTCCATTTCACAAGTTAATTTCAATAAAAAAAAATCAGAATAAATAAAACTACGAAGAAATCAATTTCAATTTCAATGACATAAAACACACGAATTAAAATAAAAAAAAACTGAAGAGGTTGATGGGAGAGAAACCCCTTCCATTATACTCAAAACTCAAAAAAAAATTCCTCGAGTTGTTATTCATGCTGGAACTTTTTTCATAAAATTTTTTTGGAAAACGTCCGTCCAGACAGGCGCCTTTTGGTGGTGGGAACCTTTGGGATCTGTGCAGGAAAGGCACCAGGTTTCTTTTTGTTTGTTTCCTTTACTGTGACAAAAAACAAAACATCAACATAAAATATGAAACAACAGGCTTCTTCGGAGTCCTCTTAACTTTGTATAAATTACAGACAGAAATCAGTACTTTCGATAAGAGATAGAAATATAAATGGTACCAAACAACAACAACAACATTAGTAATAATAATAATAATAATAATAATAATAATAATAATAATAATAATAATAATAATAATAATAATAATAATAATAATGATGAACAACAGCACAGGTAATTATGACTGGAACAAATACCTAAATACTGCATAATTAACTATATTGTTTTAGCACTGCCATGTATATAAGTATATGTATGTATGTATGTATGTATGTATGTATGTATGTATGTATATATATATATATATATATATATATATATATATATATTATATATTTTTTTCAATTATTTGTATCCCTAATTACTAACGTATATAGCTTATCCTGAAATGAAGTTCATTATAATTAGTATTATTATCATCATTATCAACTTAGGTGTTATTTGAGTAATTGCAAAATCATGAAAACCCAACACACAAAAACAACTCGGGAACACGTGATAAAACAAATTTCTCCTTAAGATCAGGAGCAGAAAACTGAGAAGACTCCCTCCCCCATCTCATATTGTGTCTCGGCGGGAAATAAAAACGAATAAAACTAAGACTAATAGTTTTAATGTAAACACTGATCAAAGGAAATACGCGTCAACGCCAAGAACCGGGACCAAATAACAACTGAGAGAGAGAGAGAGAGAGAGAGAGAGAGAGAGAGAGAGAGAGAGAGAGAGAGAGAGAGAGAGAGAGAGAGACTGGAGTCACAGATATAAGACAGAGAGAAAGATTGAAGTATATATACATATACATACATTACAAACTTTCAGCAAAAAATTCCAAGCAATATATCAGTTGCTAAATAAACAAAAGAAACAAATAAAGTTAAGTAACACCCGTCAAGAAAGGAGGGGCAGAAGACACTAGAAAGAAAAGAGGGTACATGCAAGAAATAAGCAGAAAAACTTCCAGCAAGAAGGAAGAGAAAACAGAAAACAAAGACAGAATTAAAAAATAAAGATGATGACGCAAGCAAGCAAGCAGGTAAGCAACGCGAAAATAAAATATAAGACATTCGCAAAAGGCTCCCCTGACCAGTGCAAAATCAAGTACAGACTGTCCCTTTGAGGTAGAAGGAAACAGCCTAAAAAAGCGAGGCAAATGATTCCGAATTTCATATCCAAGAGATTCCCGGAGATCGGATATTTTATGCAAAACCTTCTTCTTTTTTTTTTTTACTTCGTCCCTTTGGGGAAAGGACGAAAGTCAAAGGGAGAGAGATAGCGTTTACAAAGCTTTGGAGTTTACCTCCAATGGTTAAGGCAGCATTTTTAATATTCTTAAAATAATAATAATAATAATAATAATAATAATAATAATAATAATAATAATAATAATAATAATAATAATAATAAAATATTACAAAAATTATTATTAATCTGCATTTACATCTCTACATCTGACAGATGAATTACTGCGAATTTCACTCTTCTGGAATTTTCCTGACAATATAGGAAATTAGAATATTATTATTATTAGTATTATTATTATTATTATTATTATTATTATTATTATTATTATTATTATTATTATTATTATATAAGAAGTTAGAACATTATTATTATTATTATTTTACTACTTCGTTAATAATTCTTTCAGCGGCACTGAACTTGCAATTAACTCTCGTTGCAATCTATGATTTCCATACGACGATAAGGTGCTTCCGAATTGGTATAGCATAATGGATTTTTTCACTGTTTCTTGATGGTACCTAATAAATGTGATTCAAAATTTTCTAACAATGGTACATGGTATCATACCGGTATAATGATAACATTTATTATTATTACTGTTGTCAATTTTAAATTAAATACAGGTGACGCTTGCATTACCAATATCCAAATATAAAATAAACCCCATTGTCACCGTATCCTCATAAGTTATCAGAACAAATTACACAGCTATCTCTAATTTTCTGAAAGGTAGTTAACATGTTTTCTTCAGTACCAAAATCTACACGTTCGTTGCCGATAACATCCCAGCTCTTCCGAGCAGTTTGGCATCTACGTCCTTTCAACAAATCCAAACATGATACATAATTCAATACGAGAAAGGAGCAGGGAAGTTCAATCTATCTACATCAAAATGCAATTTGAACAGCTCTGTGTTTCTTATGAAGGGCACTTGGATCAATATAAAAATTCTATTACAGTAAATTATCACGTGAAGGAGGACACAGCGACAATGTTCCTATCAAACACAAGAGCCGATAAAGAAAAAGGTTTTCTCGTGGACCCAAATATCATGACTTCCCATCTCGCGGGGCGATATAAAACCTCTCGCATTCCCTACTTCAAAGGAATAATAAAATCGACAAAACCCCAACTCCCTCCTTTCTTTGCCTCTTCGACAATTCCCAAGCCACTGGCAGCAACCGTGCCTTTAAAGAACCTTGCCGACAGTAAAGCCCACAAGAACTGAACTAAAAAAAAAAAAATCAAGGGGGGGAAGAGACCGAGTGCCAATATATCAGGGCCGCGTGGCACCTTCCAGCCATTCCCTGGGAAGAGCGAGTGCCACCTGCGACTACAAACGACACCTGCTACTTGGCACTGCGAAGAAGCAATAAATCCGGTAAGTGAAGACCGCTGTATCGCCGACATTCCGCTCCGCGTTGCACTTCATTGGTGGCCCATCCGTCGAGCCTTTTATTTCCGTCATAAAGGTCGGGGTCAGAGAGAGGTGTCACTGCCGCCTATGTCACTACTCAGTAACTCATCGTCTTTCCACTTTATAACTGGCTGATTCCTTAATCATTCTCTTTTGTCTTTCTGCTTAACAACTGAATTATTCAGTAATACTTATATGACTAAGGTTTCATTCCACGTAACCATTTCTCACATCTACGTTACTCTATATTTACTTAGAATATTTCTCATATTAACTGGCAGATTCTTAATCATTCTCTTTTGTCTTTCTGATTAACATCTGAATTATTCAGAAATTAATCTCTCATGTGAATAATGTTTAATATCTCGTCAACATTTCCCATATAGGCTATGCATTATTCTGTGTCCTTTAAACATTTCTCATATCTACTGTAAGCTACACTATCCTACGTCCTTTCACTATCCCCACCTCTAGTCAACTGTTCATTAAATCTCCTCCTTTTCAACCATATGAGTTTCCCCAGATTTGAGGTTAAATTAACAATTTTCATTTTATCATCTAAAATTTTCTTATTTTTCTTTTTCGTCTTGAAAAACTGTCCCGATGCCACAATTTACTAGCCAACCACAGATACCCTCCCTCAGACACAATTTAACGGAATTCTGTTCCAAAGTTGATCGCTTTATTTCATTCTCTCAATTCAATCACCGGTCACATAAAACCTGCGTTCTATATTCCTCATGTATCATACAAAAACAATCAGAAAATCTCTCTAAACTCTGCATCGTCACTGTTTTCTTTAGCTCAATTTCAGAAGGCACCGCTTCCGATTTGCCTCTAATCTTTACTATTCCAGTAACGTAAATTTTCATAACGGTATCAGTAGCATTAAAACTACGATACATTTGTTCAAAAAGATAAAAAATCGTATATTGCAAAGCAATGGTCACTGGCAATCCCTTATACATCCTTACAAACTGCAGCTAGATTACCTAGAAATACAGTTTTCCATACTTTAGTTATTAAGAGAGAGAGAGAGAGAGAGAGAGAGAGAGAGAGAGAGAGAGAGAGAGAGAGAGAGAGAAACGTCACAAAATCTGAAAACAAAAAATATATGTAATTAATAACAGTTGAATGAATCGTGCCCAGTTATATAGTAGCGAGTTCCACGACATCGGTGAAGACATTTTGTTTCAAGGCAGGGACATTTTATAATTTTAAGAGACAGTGAAATCTCCATAATCTATTGACTGAGAGTACCTTCATACATTATTTATAATGTGTATTATGTAAGTGTGATATATTATATATATATATATATATATATATATATATATATATATATATATATATAGTGTGTGTGTGTGTACATACATATGCATATACATATGCATATATATACCTTTGTATATATGTATAATATATATATTCCCTTTGTTTAGGAGCATTTTGACTTTATATATATATATATATATATATATATATATATATATATATATATATATATATATATACACATATATATACCCCGCTGGCCTAGGAACAATAAAGTCAAAATGCTCCTAAACAAAGGGATTAAAAACGGCAGCCATAAAGCACTCAGATTAACCGCTCCAAATTGAACCTGTCTTATAACACCCAAAGGGACAAGCCGGTCAGCCAATAAATCTTGCAGAGAGACTACACTTTATGCGCCTCAAAACCTAATCCCTAAGCCGGAGTGGACCCCTTCCATAAACACTATATGCAAGGTTATCTCCTAAGAGAGAGAGAGAGAGAGAGAGAGAGAGAGAGAGAGAGAGAGAGAAAGAGAGCCTCCCCTATGGGAATTACCTCGTCGAGGTTCCTCTCGTTGGTCTACTTTTCAATGAGTGCTGATAACCAACGCATGCTCTCTCACTCTCTCTTAGCTACAACCCGTAGCAGCTGACTAAAAACCAGGTACATATTTCACAGCTTCGGTTAACAAAGGCAAACTGGACACGAACTAATACCACTCCTTTTCTTGCCCGCCAAGGGTATTTGGAGAGAGAGAGAGAGAGAGAGAGAGAGAGAGAGAGAGAGAGAGAGAGAGAGAACCAGTCGGGTCTTATACAAAAAAAATCTTATTTAACGACCAATTACCGAACGACAGTCCAACCAGAGGGGGGTGGACTATCACCTAGAGGAACCCCTCCCCCCCAGTAAAAAAAGATGCTTCCCTCCTTCACATAATGCCTCGTCGAGGAAGAGGAGAAACGAGCAAGGAGGTCCTTTGAGTTACTTAGGTGGAGTGCTAGGGTGCTAGGGACAAACAAGTCTGACCGGTAACAATCTGATATAGCCTAGGCTAATGTACCGGGTAGGAACTGGTTCTTCTCCAGCCGGTCCCTCTCTTATATTAATCAGCGTGGAACAAAAATGGGATCTGGCAGCTCGCTTGTGAAGCGATGACCTTAGCAAATAGAAAGAGAATGAAAGAATCTGTTAAACTTCTCAATCCGTATTTTACACACCATTTGCATTCCACGGGACTGGTACTAAAGAAGAGGTATTAATTTTCCCACAATTTAGCTCCTGGTAGGAGCTAAAGTTTTTCCCGCGCAATTTCCTGTCCTCAATAAGCCTAGAGCGACTCTACGCCCACAGAACAACCCACCAAACCTTGAAACATCGCAGGGGGTTGGAGAGTTTTTGGAGGAACCAAAGAGAAAACCAGCACTGATACCTGTCTCGTCACATCAACCGGTCTTCCATCAGGATGTGTCTGGTTATTGCACAGATGCCTGAGGGATAGCCAAGAGTATTAGTGAAGATTTTGCGCGAAAAGAATAACTCCCGGATGCAAACATTAGACGGACGGGATGCCATGTATATAAAAAAAATATATCATATACTATATTCCATGTGTGGAGCTGCATCAAAAACACTGCGAAGGATTAAAGATAGTAGGCTACACCTGATACACGACCCCAACCTTACTCCTCTCTCTCTCCATTTTCTCTCAGCCGCAAGATGGCGTCTGACTCTTCAGGTACTGTTTTGGCGGCGGTTCCATTAACATCGAGTACAAAAGCGCTCTTCCTATTAGGAAATCTCGCATTACCTATCATGAATACTCATAATTCTAACATATATTCTGTTTAATTCTGTAACCCTCATATTGCCCGGTTCTGCGACAACTGTATTCGATATAACCGCATTCTCTTTTTTCTTTTTTCTTTTTTTTTTGGGGGGGTGGGTGGGTCCGGGCTAGTAAAAGACACTGAGATGAGTGACCCTTTAATCTTGATAAAAGAAAAAACACGCCAACGTGGAAGTAACAGATACTAAAATAAATGGAGACTGATCTTAAAGGTAAAAATACCATATCTGAAAGTAACATCTAGGAATCTGGCAACAAAGAAACTTATGGATCCAAAATACATGTCAGGCTATAGTGTTATAACTCACAAGTGGCAGTAAAAATGGCATATGGAAACCAGTCAGGTATAGCAATATCAGTAACTCAGAATCCATGAACATACCATTTTCCATAGCCCAGCCGTTTCCCCGTAAGCATGCGTTAGCTCAATGATAAAAGACTACAGTCGCTGCTGTGTTCACCCTTTTAACTGATGAATCAAGGATGTGCCTGATTGCAGAGACTTTCAACAGAACCAGCTGCTTCCTTTACTTACAATACCTGATGGAAATGTCTTTTCTGAAGGTAACGAACAGGCACGGGTGCCAAATAACCAAGGTTTCAAAGAAATACTGTACAATCTAAATACTAAAACTGCACCTGTGGACAATACGATTCACATAGATACACAAAAACGAAATATTTATATATACACAAGACATTTACTGATACGTCAAAAATTGTCAAAAAAAAAAAAAGCAATTTATACTAACAATGAATGGAAACAATTTCACAAAGATTTTGCATATGCCAAAGGCAACCGGCTCTCTCTCTCTCTCTCTCTCTCTCTCTCTCTCTCTCTCTCTCTCTCTCTCTCTCTCTCTCTCTCTCTCTCTCTCTTCTATATACAAATGACATTTACTGATATGGTATAAATCATCAAAAAAATGCAATTAATACTAACAATGAATGGAGACAATTTCACAAAGATTTTGCATATGCCAGAGGAGCTCTCTCTCTCTCTCTCTCTCTCTCTCTCTCTCTCTCTCTCTCTCTCTCTCTCTCTCTCTCTCTCTCTCTCTCCTAAACATACGTCACGAAAAATTGGATAACAGGAGGGCCAAAAACTACAAACTTGCTATATACAGGCTGGTAGGATAATTCGACTTTAAATCAAACGCAGCGCCCGGGGGCATATATATAAGAGCTTTATTTACAGTCTCATTTGCATACGAAATCGACATGCAAACGCACAAGCCATAATGCGACATACCGGATGGGTGAACAAGGACGAAGGACTGGAGGAGAGAGAGAGAGAGAGAGAGAGAGAGAGAGAGAGAGAGAGAGAGAGAGAGAGAGAGGCTGCATACTGATAAAAGACACAGAGGGCACTACAGTGTAAATAGAATTTGAGAGAGAGAGAGAGAGAGAGAGAGAGAGAGAGAGAGAGAGAGAGAGAGAGAGAGAGAGAGAGCGAGGTTGCATACAGATAAGAGACAGAGCAGGAACTATAAGGTAAACAGAATGACTGAGGCAGACAGACAGAGAGATACCACGTAAGCAAAAAAATAAGAGAGAAAGACAGAAATGAAAAAAAATTCTTAGGCAAATAGAATAGCATCGAGGGGATGAAAGGAAGGGTGGGCAAGGAAAGAAGTGGGTGAAGGGGAAATGGGTGAACAAATAACATGGGCAGATGAAGAGAAAATGGAAAACCAAGGGAAAACGATGATGGGTGGGTGAGGTAAGAGAGAGAGAGAGAGAGAGAGAGAGAGAGAGATGATGTACAAAAATAATAAAGATGATGAGGTTACAGAGAGAGAGAGAGAGAGAGAGAGAGAGAGAGAGAGAGAGAGAGAGAGAGAGAGAGAGAGAGACGCAAGCTGATGAATGATGTAAAAAGAATGAAAAAAGATGATTTTTAAAAAATAATAGATAATGAGGTTAAAAAAGAGAGAGAGAGAGAGAGAGAGAGAGAGAGAGAGAGAGAGAGAGAGAGAGAGAGACGCTGATGAATGATGTAAAAAAACGAACAAAAACTATGTAAAATATGATGTAAAAAAAAACGAAAAAACTATGTAAAAAATAAGTAAAGATGCTGAGTGAAGTATACAAGAAGTTAAAAGGTGATGTAAAGCGAGGTGACGTTGGGAGTAAAAAAAAAAATAAAAAAAAGAGATGTTGATGAGCTACGTGTAAAAATGAGAACTTGAGGAGAAAGTAAAAAAAAAAAAGTCAAGGGATTGCTGAAAAAAAAAAACATTACACACTGCAATAAAAAAAACCGCCTCATTAAATGCAACGCAAAAACGTAAGTGAAAATGTGGAAAGCAAGAAAACAAGAGAAAAAAACAAGAAACACCTCATCATTAACAGCTAAGGAAAAATAACATGAATAAAGTGGAGTAAAAAAAAATGAACGGCTTTAGAAAAAAAATTTGCCTGAAACGAAAACAGACAATGGGCTTAAAAATGAAAAAAAAAAAAAAATTGAAAAAACACACAAAAAAAAGAAAAAATAAACAAGAGAACCTGACTAAATAGTCAAGGATGTCTAGTGTCTAGAGAAAGTGTGAATCTAAATGAATGGCAAACTGGAAAACAAGTGAATGGGTGAAAAAAATAAAAAGTTCAGAGAGGGGTTGGTGACCTAACCTTCACACCCATGTACACGTGAATCTGAAATCTGATATGGCCTGTATCAGAGTATCTTGTGTCGATAACTTATAGAAAGGTAATCTATTTATAAGTATGTATATATTTATATGTTTATTTATGTATATACTGTATGTATATATATATGCATATATGTATATATATGCATATATATAATATATAATATATATCGTATATGTATATATTTAATGTGTGTAACAACATTCACTGTGCAAGTGTCTAATCAGGAGGTTAAAATCTGAATAAATACTCATTATGCCGAAAGGAGGTTTAGAGAAAAATTCTGGCAATGACAAAATAAAAAAGGAAAGTCGTCGGACAATTAAATCAAAATAATCCAATCCTTACTAATTTGGAATCCTCAAAACTCCGCAAAAAATAGAAATGAAAGAAAATAAAAAAGAATGAAAGAGAGAGAGAGAGATTTATTAAAATGCATCAAATATTTATGTCTTTGAAGAATCAAAACCTAAATTAAGATTTCCAAGAATAATGAAATTACATTACATTTAGTGCGATCACTTGACGATAACCTCTCTCTCTCTCTCTCTCTCTCTCTCTCTCTCTCTCTCTCTCTCTCTCTCTCTCTCTCTCCGGCGAAATTGGGCACCAAGCGCCAATGACTTGAATTTAATACAACATCTCATCCCATTGCCTAACGGCAGATGACCTGTCCTTGCTGACTAACAATGACGGAGGGTGTTCGTTAAATTCAACATCTATATTGCATTAAGGGCCGCGAATGATCTGGTATTTCAACATATCTAATCTTGTTTTTTTCTTTAACTATATTACAACAAAAGCGGGTTCTTGAAATACAGTAATGTTTACAGTTTCATTTACTCTTTAAATTCCTATATCTAGAGTTATAGTAGTTCTGAGTTTCATTTATTCTTTAAATTCCTTTATCTAAGAGTTCAACATCAAGAAGTCTTATTGAAAATGAAACCATTAGGCCTACTCATCCATAAGAAAGGCAAAATCCATTAAATTATACAGAAAAATAAGAACTTCATATTTTCATTCTGCAAAAAAATAATCATAATCATACTACTAAAATCATAACAACACCGTTTAAATCAATAATACGAATTCTTATTCTTAAGGATTAAAAATATTAATAACTGAATCTGGGCTTTACGCACCCTGCTGACGCTTGTCAAGTTTCTAATCAGAACGAAAACAAACTGGCTACATAATAGAAGCCTTCCTACGCAAAAAATGAACAACAAGTAGAGAAACGCCCACTGATGAATGTTCGACAGAAGACGACCTTTATAGGGTTATGCAACACTGCGAGCACTCATCAAGCCAGGGGATGCAAAGACAAACATAACGCCAATGGAAATAATGACAAGTTATTGTCACACCTGATTAACATTCACACAGCCTATCTATCTAAATATATAAAATATATATATATTTATATATATATATATATATATATATATATATATATAGATATATATATATATATATGTATGTATGTATATATATATATACTGTATATATATACATATATATATATATATATATATATATATATATATATATATATATATATATACACACAGAGTTATATAGTCATACATATATACTATATTTATATAAGTATAACACACACACACATCAACGTGACCTCGTTCTGATACTCTGGATACGGGTTCGAATCCTGCTTCGAACATCAGAATTACTTCATAATCTTGCATCTGGATCTAAGGCTTTGTAGTGACAAGCGCAGCCAAAGACGGAGAAGAATTCGAGATGTTAAGAGAGCGTTGTGATTATTAAAATTCAGGTAAAAAGTGACCAGTAGATTTTTATATATATATATATATATATATATATATATATATATATATATAGATAGATAGATAGATAGATAGATAGATAGATAGATAGATAGATAGACACATATATTATATACAGTATATACATAGAGATATGTAAAGTATTCATAGGTTATTCCACTTTCTGTATCACAAAGAAAAAAACAAGTATTCATTCCCAAAGGAAGCTACAACACACGTTTTACACGTAGGCCTAAAAAGACTACATGTTGATTCATTCGGGCGAAGAGGAAACGGAATTATTCTTCTCTTCTGGGAAACTGTAATGAAATAAACTGAAAATCAAAATAAAAAAAACCTGTGTTGAATTAAAAGTCAAGCTAATTATGGTAAATTTATGTATTATATATATATTTTTTTTTACTTCACCAGTTTTAAGGACAATCCTCATGCTAATATGTTTAGTGTTTCGAAATACATAAAATTACCATAATTAGCTTGACTTTTATTTCATCACAGGGTCTTTTTTTATTTGATTTTCACTTTATTTCATTACAGTTCCCCAGAAGAGAAGAATAATTCCGTTTCCTCTTCGCCCGAATGAATCCACATGTAGTCCTTTTAGGCCTACGTGTAAAACGTGTTGTTGCTTCCTTTGGGAATGAATGCTTTTTTTTTTTCTTTGTGATACAGAAAGTGGAATAACTTATGAATACTTTATACATACTTATGTGTGTATATATATATATATATATATATATATATATATATTTTATATATATATATACATATATGTATATATATATATATATATATATATATATATATATATATATATATATATATATATATATATATATATATATATATATATATATATATATATATATTTAATGAAAACATGGCCCTTCTTGTTGTCAATTTTAATATTAACAATGGTAGCAACAGCAGTTTTAGCTGCATAAAATAAACAAAACCAATAATAATAATATTAAAAAACGAGAATAAATCTTCAAAAGACCAACAGAACACTCACGAAGAAAATCTTTAAAAAAAAGAGCTTGTTTCCATTAGAGGACCAAAACACTCCAAAGATGTCAAGGTGCAATCACGAAAGTGCCCTTGCAATGTGCCACTGGGAGAGAGAAGACGTCATAGACAACTACATAATATCTAGATACAATATCTGCAATGCACAGAAACTGAACAGTCAAAATTTAACCCCAATTCTTTTTTTTTTTTTTTTTTACAAAATCCTGTTTTATTCTTACTTATATTGAAGATGTCTGCATCGTTAAGCTCGTTCTTTTGGAGCCGACAGTAAAGCGTTAAACGAAAACCCATTATGGACACACACACACACACATATATATATATATATATATATATATATATATATATATATATATATATACATAATAGAGAGAGAGAGAGAGAGAGAGAGAGAGATAATATATATAGTTATATATATGGTAAAAGCGTTACTAAAACAGGAAGGGCTTTCACATCAAGGAGGTGGGAGAATCCATACAAAAGGAGAAATAAGTGTGGGGTTGTTCGACGGACTGCTGCTGAGCGTTTTGTGTAGGTTTATAAAGCGGTTAATACTGAAGCTTTACTGAACAACGGTTTTATCTACGATTCAGCAGTTAAAGTATGATGTGGCAGATATCGTTGAGGTGCTTTCATTCCATATATATATATACATATATATATATATATATATATATATATATATATATATATATATATATATATATATATATATATATATATATATATATATATATATATATATATATATATATATATATATATATATACTGTATATGTATATATATATATATAAACACTCATGTATATACTTGACAAAATCTTCATTTGAAATAAAGAAATAACTGAAAACTAAGTTAAAATTTCCCACTCCAGCTAAAATTATAATAACAATAACAGCCTTGGGCTAATCCAACCTTGCATAAAATCTAGTCAGATAATTAAAAAAAACTCTTACAATGACAGGAAAAAAAAAGCTAATACCTGGAACACACGTGCAGACGTAACCGAAGCAAAGTTCAAAGAAATCCTTCGGCCTTCTGAATCATTCGCAGTTCTCGAGAGGGAAGGGCGTGAGAGTGAAGGATTAAGGATATTTATTTTATTTAGTTTTCGCAAGTGAAGATCAAAAGATGGGACGGAAAATAAAACTCAAATAAAATGAAAAGGAAAAATGGGGTGGAGCCCAAAAACGAAAGAATTGCTATGCGTACCTCCTACAACAAAATATTATATGACTCAAGGGAAAAAAGGAAGCAGGAAATGAATCCCAAAACTAGATGGAAAAGGAACTCAACATTCTTAAAAGGAAGGAGCCGTACTTATAGGAAATAAACAGAAATAGGGACGTCCATCAGACTCTCTAGATGGCTAAGCATACGTGAATATCAATTATATAATCATGGAGACTGACTATATACATTCAAGCTTCAAAAAATAAACAAAAACATACTGACATTCCTACATGAATACATACTTACAAACACACACACACGCATACAAACCCACCAACCTATCTCCAACGACTAGGAGAAACAGTCAAAATAAAACCACTCTATATAAAGCGAACGAAGAGGAAACTAAACAGAAAGAATAACCTGAGCATTCACAGTGCTCATTTTTCTCACTAACTCATACACAAAGATGAGACAAAAAGCGAGAGCAAATTCTTTTCCCAACAGAGCAACCGAAGCGAATGTCTACTATGCCCTGCAGCGATCACGTTGCTCTTCGAAGAAATAAAAAGAGAAAAAAGTACGTAATAAGCCCTTAACCTTTCAAGGAAAAATTGCGGCGCGCTACACACTTCATATACATGTTCTTCGTAAAAGGAGATTACACAGCAGGTGTAACTGAACACACTACATACACATGCACATACTCTATATTTGTGTGAATATACATACATACATACAGTATATATATATATATATATATATATACACACACACACACACACATATATATGACCTAATCGGATACCAAACGAAGAGGACAGTCAGTCCTGAAAAACTTGTAACTTTTTCTGAATAAATATATCCGCTCGATATCATCCAGTTTAAACGAGGTTCTATTATAATATATATATATATATATATATATATATATATATATATATATATATATATATATATATATATATATATATATATATATAATCACTATACAAATGCATATCAAATACACATTCATTTCCGTAACATATACAGGTAGGTATAGCTTAGTCTGCCGGAGTGATTACATCATCCAGAAAATCTATTCTAGAGGAACAGGCACAGGACAATAACCTCCCAGCAGGTTTCCAGAGAATTTGATACCCATAGGCTTTAGGAAGAAAGGAAAGGGGAATGATATTCGTCGGATATTGTACATTGCTAGACTATATATATATATAACTTATATACATATAGGCTATATATAAAAGTTAACGGCATCATCTACCATAAAAGAAAATCAGGAAGATTAGAATTTTTGAGGCCATCCCCACAGAGGAAAAAAAAGCGTATGGTGGAAAAAATTATTACAAATACACACCCACACACATACAGTATATATGTGTACATATGTATGTATGTATATATATATATATATATATATATATATATATATATATATATATATATATATATATATATATATATGTACGTATGTATGTATATATTTCTACAACGCCCTTATGGGTGAAAAGACGTCTGAACATCTCTCACGCTTATTCCCCTAAAACAGTGAGCTGCAAAAAACAACAAAAACTTCCAGTGTCACATCAACCTCTTCATTGCTGGAATGAGGTTAAACTCCCTCTGCAGTATGTATGTATATACAGTATGTATGTCACCATCTCTACCGATGCTAAAAGCTCTTCCGTAAAAAGCATGCTACTATCTATCCACGTCGTTCGACATAGGCCTACAACTCTAATTACCATAATACGCAGCCATCCAAGGTGACACAAATACACTTCATTATGTGCCACAGTAATCAAATCAACAGGGCCAGTGCCGCAGCGCTTAGCGATGAGGCCTATTCAATTGCCAAACAAGCCAACAAGGCCTATTTCCTTACATGGGGCTACGGACGGCGAGAGCACACGTTGTCAACATGTTTCGACTCTCTCTCTCTCTCTCTCTCTCTCTCTGGCGCGCATGGGTAGGACGTCAACGAACTTGCGCTTTTCTCTATCTCTAAGGCATCGCGTTATAACAATCTGCATAACACTGATTAACTGCCATAAGATATATATATATATATATATATATATATATATATATATATATATATATTTAATATATAAATATATATGCATACATACATATACATACATATATGTAAGTATATTTATATATGTATATATACATGTATATATGCATATTTATATATGCACAGTATATATAATCTATACATTCCCCCCCCCTCTGCCTCTACCGCCCCTACGCATTCAACAAGATTAATCGTCATAAGATATAAACTTGACATGTCCTTTATTCTCTCCCCCTCTCTCTCTGTCCTCCGTGTCAAAACGTACAACACTGATTTATTTATAACTGCAATTTCAACATAAGCTACATACTTCATATTTCATTCCTCTCTTTCGAGAAGACTGTATGGGGTCAAATGAATCCTCCGTCTCTCTCTCTCTCTCTCTCTCTCTCTCTCTCTCTCTCTCTCTCTCTCTCTCTCTCTCTCTCTCTCTATAATCAGGGTAATACTAAAATATCTCTTTAAAAATTAGTGATAAGAATTAAATCCTTGTTTATCTTCCTACATAGGTTAATGTTGTAAAGCTCCACAAATATACTTTCTCAACACTACAGCAAATAAATAGAGAGAGAGAGAGAGAGAGAGAGAGAGAGAGAGAGAGAATTTTATAAAGCACCACAAATATACTCTCAACACTACAGCAAATACATCGACAGAGAGAGAGAGAGAGAGAGAGAGAGAGAGAGAGAGAGAGAGAGAGAGAGAGAGAGAGAGAGAGAGAGAGAAATTCTAAGGGTATTGATCAGCGAACACAGTACTTCAATAATTTAGCACTGGCTAACTAGACAGTACCAGGTTGGGAGATTCAGTGCCGATAGATGTGCCTGTACCTGCTTTCGCCCTTTCCTCTTTTCCGTTTTCAAAATAAATCTTCGTGAAAAAATCTTAGCAAACGATTAAACTACATTTCCCATCTCATATTCCGGCCATTTCTCTAATTTCAAAAAAGATTGAAAAAAAAATCATCTCCATTGATTTATCTCCCTTCGTTTTCTTTTGTCTTTATCCGTCTGTCTGGCAGCAAGATGTATTCAAAAGTAATGGGTGGATCTGAATTAAATTTTGTGGAAAAGAGCGGGGGGAGAGGACCAGGGGAGAGCTGATCAAATCTCGTGATGGGTCCCAAATCTGGGAAGTTCGTTTTTCAGGAGTGTCGGCAGACGCATGTGCGTATTTACTACAATATAAAGCATAGAATACCCCAATCTCGTAAAACACACAATGCAAAAAGATTGCACAGCCCAAAATAAAACTTTATAAGGCACAGACAACGACTTCACGATCAAAATAAAAAGTTTATAGAGCACACACAACGTCTTCGAGATCAGAAAACAAAGTGCAATTTTTACGACAATTTCACATTCATATTGGTGATTAGCGACCCAGAATGCAGCATTGCCTGCTGTTTAAATAAAAAAATTAAATTTACACCGGAAACTTGCAACTTGCAATGTGCTTTAAAAGACAATTAACCTTTTAAAGCATAGCCAGATCGTGGTAAAATAACTGCTAACACTTAGAAGACTTCTACAATGATTTTTAAAAATACAAATTATGTACGATGAACCCTTTAAAAAAATATAACAGGGAAATCTTCATGAAATAAAGAATAACACTTCAACAAATTAACACACAGACACATAAAGAAAATCTAAAAAAATAAGCAACTAATCTTGACCAATAAATCCATAGGCAATGTAGAAAAAAATAATACTGACCTATAAATTCATAGGTAACCTAGAAAAACATACAATGAACTTTCAGAAAGCATGATAAACCAACATAAATAACAAAAGAGACACTTTAAGAACTTACAATGATCTATAATAAGAGGAAAACTGAAAAAAAAAACACAGGCACAATGAACGCTGTCAGCCCAGACTTTGAAGCGTCCATCATTAGAGCGACATTAAAGAGAACGCACCTATAGATATAATTAAAGGAGGGTTATCAATGCTTTAGCCTTCGGGTTAATAATGTATTGTTGAGAAGACTAAAGCTGTGAAGCTTGTTCATGCCGTGTTTGTTAATTAACTTAATTAACACACACGAAAGATTGAAGGGTTGGTGTTTCATATGTATATATATGTATGATATATATATATATATATATATATGTGTATATATATAAAATCATATATATATATATATATATATATATATATATATATATATATATATATATATATATATATATATATATACATACATACATGTCATATACAAATTTGTGCGTACGTTTGTTGCTGCCATTAGGCCAACCCTTCTGGAACCAACTGTCTAATGAGATTATATATACATAATATTAATATATATATATATATATATATATATATATATATATATATATATATATATATATATATATATATATATATATATATATATATATATATATATATATAGGCAAATGCCACCAAGGGTTTCTGAGCCAGTTGGACCTAATCTTTTGTAAAACCTCACAAAGATTTACTTTGTTTTGGTAGGTCCACTAATTCTTCAGATGTGTTGGATTACAGGTGAACCTGTTCCTTATAGTCCCCATCCTCAGGGATATCTGTATGTTATCTGTCAATTATACGACCTTTCTTGTAGACTTACTTTTATATTTCTCATCAGTCTGCTAGTAAATGACCGTGTGTCGAAAGCAACCATTACATTGTTTCCAAGCGCTTTCGTGTATTTAATTTATACAATTCTTCGGGGTACTGGACCATGAAGGAGTGTATATATTAAATTTAAATACACGAAATCGCTGGGTACTTAAGCCTTTTAATGTTTCCTTCTAGCTCTTGCGGGAGATTTATCCACGTGATCCTTGTGACGGCATAGCACATACATAAATATAAATATATATATATACATATATATATATATATATATATATATATATATATATTTATATATATATATATATATATATACAATATACAATATACATACTCCCATCAGGCAGTCGAGGGGCAAAGTGCTTTGAAGCTCAACTACTGGGATCGAGAGGACTTAATCTGGCAAAACTTAAAATAATGGAGGATCCTCCTTTTACAACGCAAGTTATATCCTTTTAATTTTCAAAGGCAAAACGCGGCGCAACGTCTACGTCAGCAGTAAGCTTTTAAAATAATTGAGAGAGAGAGAGAGAGAGAGAGAGAGAGAGAGAGAGAGAGAGCATTCTTATGAATATATTATGAATAGTTTCACCCCAGTGTGGGACGAGGATTATCAACTCGTCTACGCCCTCCCGCTATATATTTTGACTGAGCAGTAAGCACTAACGCCTAGTGTCTCGTCTCTCCTCCTACCCTACCAACGGCCTACAACAGTCGACTAACAATTTGGTACATTATTTAGTGCTTGTGTCAACAGACTTAGATTTCCAAGTACTGCGCACCTTTGTTTGTTATCGTCCGATTTGGGTCCCTAAATTTGTGAGCGGGTCGCATACCCCTATGCCATGTGAGAGAGAGAGAGAGAGAGAGAGAGAGAGAGAGAGAGAGAGAGAGAGAGAAAACCATCCGATCTAAAATCTCGAGAGAATCAAGTAATTCTACTTGGTACAATACAGGTATGAAACAGGTGGGTTTCAAAGGTTGGCTCTAAATGAATTATTTTGTCTGAAGAGGGAATACCACGAACGGAGGTGGGGGTTTAAGAGGACATAGGACGTACTGGAATTGTAGAAAAGAAAGAAGACGCAGAGAAAGGAATTCGGCTACTAAGAAAATTGGAAGAGAGGAGTCACAGTGGTTTGTGGAAAGGAAATAATATTTATGAAAATAAAAGGGCATCGCAGAGTAAACAATGGTAGACAATGAGAATAGAAAGAAAGCGGATGACTGAGAGAAAAATTCATTCAGATGAACCGCTGCCGATTTACAAGCACAGATAAGATAACACGTTTATAACTGACAAAGTTATACAAGAGAATGCATAGGCTATACTGTACGCCCTAAGGATAAACGTCCACTTGAGAGAGAGAGAGAGAGAGAGAGAGAGAGAGAGAGAGAGAGAGAGAGAGAGTCTGAATAAGGAATAAGTGGACAAAACACTAAAATAAAAACCGAGATTACCTTTATGGGATTATTAAAGAAAAATCTCAAAAAAAAAGAATTCCACAATACTGACGTCACTGAAGGGTTCAGGCCCCAACCCCCCTCCTTTTTTCAGAGACATGTTTGACGAGCGTGAGGGGAATTCGGGAACATACTTATTTTCATCCGAGTACATAAAATGTAAAATACAAAAGAGCGAACTGAGTGGTCAACCGAATCGACATTTGAGTCATATGAAGGTATTCCCGCATGACGCATTACAACTTAGCTTACAGAGTAAAGCAACAATTCAGGTTGAAACCAAACTGAGGGGGATATGAAATCTTGAGAAAATATGAAAAAAAAAAATTAAATGATCTAGCCTATGCATGCAATAATAAAAAAAAATCAACGGATATCAAAAATGAGGTAAAAAACCATCTTGAATACCACCCATAGAACATAATATACAAATACAATAAAAAGCAGAGAAATCAATAAAAAAAAAAACACATTCCCGAAACCAAAACCAACAATAAATCGGTCAAAGCCAAAACAATACCTGTACGCACAGACTGACGCACGTACTCAAATCATCGCTGCAAATAACATCACCCGAAATATGAGTTGGGTGGCACGTTGCCATCAGCGCTCACAAATAACCAATAAATAATAATAAAAAAAGTAATTAAAACCGTTCAATTACGGTCGCCTCCATAGGTTTATTTATAATGACCAGGTGTTATAAATTAGCGAATTAATAAAACAGGAAGGGGGAAACGTCCATTACCACAAATAACGTGCAAAAAAAAAAAATAGTAATGGTCACTTGCAAATGTATGACAGGTAATTACCGAGTTAAGACAAAAAGAGATATCTCATTGAAAATGCCGAGATAAATTACCTTCAATTTATCATAAAGAAAAATCTATTGCCAGGTAGCATAAGGTTTCCATATATTGGAAAACCGTAGACGCGCCGTTACCATTATTACTGATGTTAAACGTGGACTTTGCAAAGCCACTTATGTCCATAAGCTAAGAAAAAATGGCCAGTCTCACTTATACTTAAAAATGAAAGTCAAAATACTAACTTCAGTAGACTGTATAAATCCACAATTAAGAAAACCAGCGTAATGAACCAGTACACCTGTGCACAAAGGTTCTTTGAGAAAATAACACAGCCATTTACAGAATCTTTAAAGAGGTACATCAGTTCATTCATCCCGCAAATGCTAACACGAATGAAGCATAAAGAGCAAGAATACTGGTCAAAATAACTGAGGAAAAGGAATGACATCTGGTCACTATTTCCTAAATAGTACTTTGTAACTGAAATTTCTTCCACCAAACTATAAACCTTACTTAAGGGTGGCCCCCAAAAATCCCAGGGCAACATTTATCACTCAGGTCATCCTCTAATTACTGAATAATCAAGGATTCAATTGCTGGGCTGAATCACTCATTAAATCAGGTCAATTTTATGATGAAATGTTACCGAGGTTAGTATCAACCAGTGTTATATGGATATGACGTTTGTCAAGTTCCAACTGGTCTGGGAGAATAATACACCACGTTTCAAGGACAGGGAGTGCCTAGGCTACTTGGAGAGTTATGAACCCCTTGGTGGAGAAAAATGCACCTACATGTTAAATGAGCATTTCAATTTGGAGCCAAGGAAAGTTGCTCAAAAAATAGCTCATGCCGGGATTCCTCATGGTTAAACAAAAGCGTTTTGACCAAACGGACATGAAAACAGTTTGCGCTATATTACCATATATAAATTATATATATATATATATATATATATATATATATATATATATATATATATATATATATGTATTTATATACACATATATCTATAACTAGTTTGCCCTCTCCCAGGTGACACACCCACCCACCCCTGCAAACCGGTCTGTCCGCCCTGGGTGGGGGCGGTGTAGGTAGGGATCGGGAGGGTAGGGGAGACAGCGGCCCTGAGCTCCAACGCGCCAAGAAGCCCGTGTATATATATATATATATATATATATATATATATATATATATATATATATATATATATATATATATATATATATATATATATATATATATATATATATATATACATATACACACGCTCATAATGTATATGTATATTATATAATATACTGTACATATACATACATATATATACACATACATATGTATGTGTTCGTATATAAGTATACCTCTCTATGTATGTATGTATGTAAGCGTGTGTTTTTGGGTGTAGGCTACTGACTGTATGTATAGAGACTACATATCCACGAGGCTAAAACTGGGACAAATCAGCGTTATCAAACAAGACCGCTCAATATACTTGCAGTCTTTTATGGACGGATAAAACTAATGATTCAAACGTAACGATATTTGGCCCCGTCGTAAACACGCATGACTTTACACAGTAAACACAACGCCTCATTCAACTAAAGGGGACTGCGTGAAGCGCACCCATATATAAAACGCTGTATCAGCGTCTCATATAACAGGGCACAAATCAAGATTGTAAATGGTCTCATTTCAAATTACGATTATGAAGTCGCACAACTACCTTACTACATGGACGGTGCCTGCAAGCAAGCGCAGACACTCCCCACCACACAAACACGCATATATATATATATATATATATATATATATATATATATATATATATATATATATATATATATATACATATGGAAATGAGGGAAGTAACTGAAATGAATCCTGACCGGTTTCGGTTTTATTTCCAAGCCATTTTCGAAGAACTGACAACATAGTGGTAGCAATTCACTATAGGCTAATATGTATATATATAATATATATATATACATATATATATATACACAAAAAACCGTTTAATATCCAATTCACAATACCTAGGAAATAACATAAACCCAAGGGGAGTTACAATTGATAAGTGCTTCGTCACCGGCAGGATTCGAACCGTTCTTTGGTCTGGAAACAACGATAAACAGTGACTTTGACTACCTAGCTCTCAAGTGTTGGTTGACTGCACTTTGCAACAGCGGCAGCGGTGCAGCCCTGGGCTCAAATTTGCAAGGTTCTGGGCTTGCTCAAACCTTCCGCCCACCAGTTCAGATACATGTTTAAAGGTATCAGCGTCTGCTAAGGACAAGAAAATGGCCGTATGTTGTACCCCTCGGACGCTAGTCCCTCAAAAGGGGGCAGTTACAACTGATATAAATAATACAGCTCTCTATATTTCAAGGATCTCTTAAAGTCGGCGCACAGACAAAAGTCAAGTCAGTATTTTAAAAGTAAAAGGTTTCAATCATATTGCAGATGAAGCGAAAGGACATGAAATCTCAATCTGCTAAATTATGCATATTAATCTTCCCGATTTCCTGTTCGTGCTTATTGCGGATAAAAGCAACTCAATCCCCCCCCCCACCAGAAAAAAAAATATATTACATAAATTATGCCAGTACGATTAATTGGATATAGCCTACATAGAACAAGATGAAAATACTGATCTGAAATAATTGTCTATTTGTCTTAAGTCACTTCCTTGCTGTGTATAATGAAGATCAACGCTACTTTAAACAAATAAACTATAAATAAACAAATATCAAAGCCTCTATGTATATCAAGAGGCAACAACTATATGCATACATATAGGCTACAGTACAGCGTAAGATGAAATAACTAAATTAAACTAAATATCAGAAACAGTTTAAAGGAAATTAAAGTATGTAGTGTAAGAACAAATATAAATATAAATATAAGTATATATATATATATTATATATATATATATATATATATAATATACACACACATATACATAAATTTTTGTCAAGTACACTAAACCTTAACCCTAACGATAAAAAGGAAGAAACAGGGTCTTTCTAGAAAACCCCAGGTAATGGATAAAGAGAATTTGAGAGGTTAAGGGCAATAAAAAAGGGGCGTTAAGGATTGCTGAATACTGACCAGCCCATAAGACTGACCTTTCCTCCAATTCCAACGTCTTGGAAGTTGCCATTGGAAAGGGGTTGTAGGAAACCTGTAGTTGTGAAGTTCACAACTCGCAACTGAGTTTTACGTATGGCACAACTCCCAGTCATTATTCTATAAAGTTTATAACTTCCATCTGAAAACTTTATGTGAAGTTACTAACTTCCTGTTTTCTTCGGCATAACACAAGCTAACAATTATCGAGAGAAATGATGAATTTGCTAATGAAAATCGTGAATGTTCTTAGCTACGGATAGTTAGGAAGTTCATTTGCCTTAATTTTTTTTTATCTCGTAGAAATTATAAAATACAATAAAAAATTACGAATAATTTTTAAAACACAGTAAGAACAATAGTTTAGAATCTTACAACGTCTATTTTCCTCGAATCTCTGTAACATGCAAGACATTTTTCCACAGAAATTACAATTTTTTTTTTCTTTTGCATTTTTCTAAAAATAAAATAATTCAAAATTTCAGACACTTGAACCTTTGTAACATGGAAGAAACAAGTAACATTCTTATAGATAAATTGCAAATATTTTTTTTATTAAAAAAAAAAAAGAGACCACTGCATTATAGAAAACTGCTTTTATAATTTATTCCCAACGAAAGAAATTAAATCCCAACTGTACAAAAATACCACAAGGAAAACACAACCAGACCTTCGGATCGCCATTGTTCCTGACCCCAATAAGCGAGAGCTTCATGGGCATTGGCGCGGTGGACGCGCCGATACCCACGGCATTTTGTACCCACGAATTCGCCCACGCCGTCTTTTATTCTCAGGGACGTCCTGGCATGAGCTTGCGCAAAAACACAAGATTATTACAAACACAGGCGGTCTTAAGTAAATCGCAGTGAATAAATAAGGCAGTAAGTGTAGATGGGATGAAAGTGTGAAGGTTAATTCTTGGGACAGCTGATGTTTGGAATGTTTTCTGCAGAGGGTGTTCATCCACGATGAAACCCGGTTATATATAATATATATATATACACACACAAACGGAACTAATCGACACGTGAGCACGTGTTTCACGGAGATAAATCTCTGACCCAAATCGCAATCGAGGGCGCCAAACTGTGTGGGTCAGTTGGTAGCGCCCTCCCTTTCATTTGAGAGACCTGGGTTCAATCACGGTGTGAGTCAGAAATTTATATATATATATATATATATATATATATATATATATATATATATATATATATATATATTATATATATATAAGTGTGCGTGTCTTGGTCGATTTAGGCAGTGTTCTCGGTACCTGGAGGTTAGCCGATTGTGGAGGGTGGTAGAGTGAGGAACTCGGAGCTAGCAAACTAAAACAAAAAGACTGACATCCTCCGCGAAAAGGCATAGTATTAACTCAACGAAGTAAACTTTAATCATTTATTCTCAACGAAAGAATTAAATCCCAAAAGGTTCAACTCCAATGGCATCAATTGAGTAACGCAGTCAAGCCGCTTAGAAATCATGGGTATGAAACGCGTAAATTTTAAAAATATCCTTATTGGTACCGAAATTAATTAAAACTTCAACATGCTTTGAAATGCTCCTTACGAGACCATTATCAACAAATAATTATAGAAAATTACATTCAAGTCGCTAAATTACGAAAGAAATATACACATCTAATCAACAGTAATTCATTTGAACAAAAAAAAAAAAGCCGTATTACGAATGCAACGACGTCAGTCATTCAAAATTAATGAGAGGACGTTTTTATACATAAACAAATATATAAATATATACTGCACATATATGTACACATATATACATAAACGTATATAAAATCCGTAATTATATACTTAAATAGTTCTTCATTGGAGGGGTGGGTAGAGCTCTCGGCTAGCACGCTGTTCGCCCAGCGTTCGACTCTCCGACCGGCCAATGAAGAATTAGAGGAATTTATTTCCGGTGATAGAAATTCATTTCTCGTCGTAATGTGGTTCGGATTCCACAATAAGCTGTAGGTCCCGTTGCTAGGTAACCAGTTGGTTCTTAGCCAAGTAAAATAAATCTAATCCTTCGGGCCAGCCCTAGGAGAGCTGTTACAGCTCAGTGGTCTGGTTAAACTAGATATACTTACTTATACTTATATAAAGGACTAATTTCAGTTACAAGAAAGCGAACTGCATTAGAACAGCACGCACGTACACATAAATATGACAGGGAGGAAGAGGAGAGTACCAAGAGAATATCAAGGAACTCAGAGCTCTGTCATATTCAGCATATTCCACATTAATCTACAATCCTACCCCGAGAAAGTCTGACATAAAAAAAAAATACTATTCCTACAAAGGAATTTCTTTTACTTTATTCTCATCCTTCCCCTGCTATCTAAAATCCAATGATGATAATGCGCTTATCATCAGTAGGCCTAGCTGTCCAATACCAAATAGGCCTAGCACGTAAGACATGTCTGAAAGCTTATCGAATGCAACCTATACGGGCTGATCCTCTTTAAGTTTATTCTCAATTCTGTTATGTCTTCTTGCGCCAAATAAATAAATACCAGTATCCAATTTATTTCATAGTTCTACATTAGGCCTACCTAAATTATTTACTATCAATGACAAGTTTCACATCTAAATAGAATCACTTTGAAGCTTATCAGAATCTAGTTTACGTAGAGGCTCAAGTATGTTTATCTACTGATAGCCTACTTACAAACTTCATTAAAGAAAAAGCACTGCTTGACACAGACGGGCTTGCAGCCACGTTTCTTATTCAATTATTCACGCTAGGCAAGCAACACAGTTACACTGCTTATATACAAGCACTCACAATTATCACATGCAGATTCGTACCCCAATTCAGATTCATACTGCAACTTGGAGAGAGAGAGAGAGAGAGAGAGAGAGAGAGAACATATCTTATAAATGGTTTCGTCTACGTTCTCCCATGTTGAAGGTAGGCTATACATTTTTAGGTATAGCGTATTCCTTCCCTCTCTCTCTCTCTCTCTCTCTCTCTCTCTCTCTCTCTCTCTCTCTACCCTAGCTCCAACCACAACAGTCAACTAACAATTAAATACTTTCTACCCTAGCTCCAACCACAACAGTCAACTAGCAAATACTATTTCAGTCCTTAGGTCTACAAAGCCATACTGAAAATTTATGAAAAGCGCTTATTAGTTCCTTCTTGTTAGGTTCGAGAATCGAATTTGGGGTCCCTAAATCAATCATTACTGATATTTGTCGTTTCTTCCATCACTAATACTTTTTAAATGTATCTCATAATTTTAAAAAGCGCTTATCTAATTACAGTGTTTCCCTGTTCCTGTTTCGCAAAAATTCTCAACTGCCAATCAACTCCATTGTTCCAAATTTACAAACACTTATCAGCTTCAAATACTTTGGTACTTAAGGAAGAGAATCATTTATCGGTACCATATCCCCATTAGGCCTATAAGTAGTAGGCATCATCTCATTAATTCATTCATAATCTTAAAAGTCTATAATTAGCTAGGTCTTAAATAACTGTTTTGCTTGTACCAGAATTTCTGGCATATTCATCACGATATCTCATAGTACCTGTCATTTAACTGGGTACAGACAATTAAGCAGTCCCATCATTTAATAAATTAATTCATCTTTAAAGTCTAAACTTAGCCAGGCCTTATATAACTGTCTTGCTTGTGCCAGAATTTCTGCCATTTTTAGCACTAAATAACACATTACCTATCATTAGCTTGGGTACAGACAATTAAGAACTCCAGTGCTCATCCATAACATTTAGTAGAAAGTTTTACATTTCAGACCTTGAATTCGACGTCACCAACTTCATGGAGCCATTTACTTGATGGAAACGGTACCCAAGTAGCACGAGAACGTATGCCACACAACATGTGAGGCAGAATAAGTGAGGATTTCGCCACTAAACTACTAATGAGTATTCGGCGTCCGGCAGTGAACAAGTCGACACTGCAAAATTTCTATGTGTAGGCCGATATTCCAAGAAATTTCAACGTTCTCCAAAAATGAACTTCACTTGGTCAGTGCCTCAGGCGACACTCCATACTTCATGAGGATATGCTAATGAGAATGAAACACCTGTGGCCAGGCACAGGTGCAGAAGGAAATCTCCTTTAAGGTAAAATTCGGCTATTGTGAAAGTCGGCCTGTAGCCCCTTCCAGACTTCTGGGAAGCCTAGCGTAAGGAGCCGACTGTACTGTATTCAGTAAAAATGTAAGTCCTTTGAGCGGTTACAAAATGCTAAAAGTATACACACATATTTATACACACATACTGTATAAATGTATGTGTATATATATATATATATATATATATATATATATATATATATATATATATATATATATATATATATAGTACATACATTATATATATACGATAAAATCCTCAAAACACAATGCTAATGTACAATATTATACAGGTTTCCTAATTACGCTTATTTAGGTAAAGTATATAAGAGCATTGACCATAAAGAAGGAAAATGTGAAGGCCTATCTGAATCAAACTACAACAATATACCAAACAAGCTATGTTTAAAACTAATAGGTTAATATCCACCATACAGAAACAAAAAAATTCAATAAGAACATTTCTTGCGACTTTCCACACTCACATGTTCAATAAACTACGACAAATTCCTAAAGGAGATATTTCTATATATAAACCTATGAACATTTTAACGCTGTATCACTAAAAACTAAGTAAAACATATTTTCCGATGCAGGCCTTCTTCCCTTTCGAACAATAAGCCCTCGAAATCAAGCCGTGCGTCCTTTGTCCTCGGAACTTGTTCTGTGACCTGCAATATTAATAGTTTTTGTCCTGTTCTTGGTATGACCCTGGAATCGTAATGTGTTCATTTGCTTCCGTACGTATTACATAACTTCAGGTTAAAATCAACTTTGCTTCATAAATAACGGTTCTTACCCTCACTCTGAATTTTACTTATAATCGACTATTAATCATATCTACCTATATGCTCAATATACTGGTATTCATGAAGTTACCTCAAGGGTATATTCAATGTCACTTTCATTAATAACTGTTCTTATTCCCAACTAGAACTTCTTGCTACCGAGTCTTCTGGTTGCCTCTCCCTACGGACAGACATTCCTTGAGACAATGCCGTCAAGGGCTGATCAATATTATAACAAAGCCATTCCCCAGCCGCATGGCACAGACAAAGCTTCTCATTCCCAAGGTCCTCTGTGGAGATTGTGAAATCGAAAGTCAACTGACCTGATCGGGCGTTTGCATGATATTAACTCTTCTTAAAACTTAGATCATTTCAGAGGAACTCAAGACACTAACTAATTACTGATTCCATTGTCTTACAAATACTTAAGTGGAACTGGTATTATTTGTAATTACTGTAGCTCCAATATTATGAAGAATAAACTTGAAAATATAACCTTCCCTCTATACAGCATTGTCTCCAACTTTAGACTTGAAACAATTATCCAAAACCTGGTTAATCGTAATCTTTTATACCTCAAACTATACCTACTAAGCTACTTTTCTACTTTATATATTGGCCGGCCGCTATTGCAATAGCTGTTAAAATATCTACAGACTGTTCAGCGGCTTACGGGTAACCAAATACACCTCGGTTTTAGGCCTAACCTCCTAAAGGCTTATAAAGGGAACGAATCGAAATAAGACTGTGTTAAAGTCAACTAGTCCTAAATAAAACGCTAACAGAGGGGCTAAAAATAAAAAAAATAAAATTACAATAAGCGTATGAAAGCTGAATAGTCGCCTGTCCATTTACACCTCTCAGTAAGCGAAATGCCTTATACAACGTGCAAGCTGTCCATTCGGGTATTCCGGTAACCATATCCTACGCCAACCAACCTACAATTTCTACCACAGCAATAGCCAGCAACAATCGCTTCTGCTGCTTGGTCGGTGGAGAGAGAGAGAGAGAGAGAGAGAGAGAGAGAGAGAGAGAGAGAGAGAGAGAGAGAGAGAGAGGCCGGGTCGATAGTCACATTCTCAAACGGCCAGACCACCACACACACTATACCGAAGCCTCGAGTTGATACTCGAACATTTATAGTCTTTCGGATAATACGCAAAAAAACATCATCCTATTGTTTTTATTATTG
>NC_089765.1:45899409-45939409 GCF_040412425.1 Macrobrachium rosenbergii | reverse complement strand
AGGTGGAAGAAAGGCAGCGTGAACGGAAGTAAAGTAAATGGATAAAAAATGGGCGCAGCTAAGTCCCGCGGGGATGCTGCAAACATTCTTTGGTAATATTTACAGTTCAATGGTAAATTAATTTTTTTTATACAAATATTTCAGTTTTTTCGCTTTCGTCTGACAGCAATATGTGTAACAGATCTCACATCTAATCCAAGAGTAAAATAACCTAAGCTAAAATCTTAACAAACTTCTCGCAAAACACTAAATGCTTTTTAGGTTTGATGAAAACACAAGAACTACCCTGCTTAGTTTTCCATCAGTGCACCACGGGAGGGGCTTCAACAGCATTGCACTCCTACGGAAATAGCGGATCGTATATAAGAGAATTCGACGAGCTGCTAATAAGCCTATTTGTGCAACTATATAAAGAAACAAATGTTGTGGAAGTGTTCTGTAAACAGGGTTCATTTACAATCAGCATTTAAAAGTACGAATGTGTCAAGACTAGTTTTTCATGTTTTCTCTGAAGCCAACCCATGTTAAAGGAAATACAGACTCAACCAGGAAGTCTACCCTGGAATTGATGAAACGAGCAAAAAGCTTCTTCTGCTATCTACTGCTGTTGTCTAGATCCGCATTAGCAGAATTAGGTAGTAAGATCAAGCGACACTGAGAAGGAGCTTCTACTGAGGGGAGTGAAAAGGAGAGGAATATGGGTTTGTGAGAACAAAATCCTATGAATATGAATGAGGCCGAGCGTCTTCAACCTAGCTCAGTGCTTCAAACGTACTTTCTCTTTGTCCACAGAGACAATGGAGTAGGCCTACCTGGGGTGATGGAATGTTGCATTGTTTTGGCCTCTCATCCCGTCTCAAAAGCGCCATGAAATTGATAGAAAGATTTCACTACGATATATTGAATTTTATTGTTTCATCTATAATCCATTTCTTCTTGTTTGTAATAAAATATTTTTTTGAAAACTACATATTTAGCTACTTTGCTCTTCAGCTCAAATAAATCCAGCCTCTTTGGTTGATTTTCTTTTAATCAACCGCGGGAAAATCAAGAACGATAATTGTCATCATGATCCACCATTAGAGTTTTTTGCAAAGTTTAAAAATGCCAGGTATTCTACAAGCTCTGGATAATAATCAATAATCCCTCATTCAAACCTTATCGTTTACCTAGGTTTCGTACCGGCATAAGTGTGTACTTATTTACTAGTGAACGAAGCCATCAGATATTATTATGAATTGCTTACTAACTGAAAATGATAACTACAGCCATGAGATGACAACATATATACTGGAAACTACTTAGTCTTATTTTTAACGTTTTGTCATAATGTTTCCTTTATCACACCTCCCACATACAATTTGCACGAATCAACTTTTTCAATTGTAATACGCCTAAAACCTTTTGCTTGCAAGAACCGCGTTTTACATTTTAGTTATCTGGACAGAAACCAGAAACGTTGGCCTTCTATACTGAGGGAACCACTCAACATACTGGTCAATCAGCTAACGAATGCTATTGTAACCACCAAAACAAAAGGCTCCCTGATCACTGAAGAGGATCTGAACTAGTCCGTGAACGAAACACATTCAGATATAACACATCACGACTTCAGTTCTTACAATGTCACGAAAACACCACATACAATTTCCATAAGAAATAGAATTAGACGAGAATTTCATCTATAATCCATTTTCAGTTTTCTCAACAATAAGTCTTGAAAAGTAAAAACTTATATAAGTAAAAACTTACATAAGTTAAGAGGGAAGACACCTAAGAATCTCAGCCACCCTTCCTGTCAACGTAGATGCTTGAAATTCCCAGAAAACACAGAACATAATAAGATCTGAGCTTTCTCAGCAAACCGCCTTGAGAAACATAAGAGAGTGAAGATATAGCACTTAGATTACAATTTATTTCAAAATACGACGTAGGAGCGAGTTGTAATGTATCACTTTGATTTATTTCCTAAATGAAGAGCGTAAAAGAAATGTACAATGCATGAGAGAGTATTGCCTCAACAACATCTAAACTTTTCCAGGGATGCATAATGAAAAGCCATTAATCATAGAAAGCCATTTTAAATAAATTATTAACAATGCTATATTTCTTACTCATTTAATAACCTAACTGCTCCTGGTGGGGATAAACTGTAGAATAATCGTTCAATCCACGCCCATTTACTGTCATAACTTTTCCCATTTGAATTCAGTTCAGCGACATGGAAGCTTGTACATCTAGTGAATTAATCTATTTTTTGGTGATTTATTCACGTTATGAGAATGATACACAAGTGCTACCATTTTTAAGCAAACATTTAGTGTGCTCCTGTTTGTCGTATTGTACAGTACTTGTGAAAGTGTGTACTTCGAGAGAAGAACAGCATCTTTGGTGTTGCCACAGACCTTCCCCATCCATTGGACAAAGAAGAAATATCATTGCATTTTTTCCTTATCAGATTTCAAAGGGACCTTTTTGGCGACACTAATATATCCTGCGTGTAAAATTGCTCTGTTCGTGAATCACTCAGTTATATCTAGACTCACAGAAATCCCCCATCAATTCTTGACGAAGAATCCTGTGACAACAACGCTAGGACATCAGGGGTGTAAGGTAAAATCACCGACCTCTTTGGGACTGCTCTAAGCTAAGTTAGGTCAGGCCAGGTTAGGATGTATCCCTGTATTTCACTAGGATTGATGGGGCTCTAGGTCAGGTTAGGCTATGGGTCCATGGGACGAATGGAGTCCCCCACAAGCCTGGTAATAAGCAGTGTCCTAGGATATTTTAGATTTTAGAAATTTGGTTAGGGTTCGCACCTGCTGAAATGTGATTTTACTTGTGTGTTCGCCTATGTTTTGAAAGATTTTGATACTGAATTTTTACGGACAGTTCACAGCTTCTACACTTTTGAGGTATTCCCCAGACTAAAAAAATGTGTATCTTGTTTCATTTTCAGATTTAATAGGGACCTCCCTAGATACCACTAATATATTCTTGATTTACAAACAGTGCTGTCTGTGAATCATTCAGTTTTATGTAGAATCACAAAAACACCCCTTCGGTCTTGACGAGAAATCCTCTGAGAACGACGCTAGCATCGAGGAGCACCGTAAGCTAAGTAAGGTAAGGTTAGGTTAGGATGTACCTCTGTACGAGTATTTCTCTATGATTGATATCACTGTAGGTCAGGTAGGCTGTGGGTCCATGGGAGGGATAGAGACCCCCGCCAAGCCCGGTAATATATGGTGTCCCAGGAAAAGTTTGGTTAAAGAAGGTTAGGTTAGGATGCATGCCAACTGCAATGTGGTTTTACTTGTGTATTCGTATATGTTTTGAACGATTTTGATATTGAATTTTAAGTGGAAGTGTATTGCTTCTGCATTTGTGAGGTACTTCCCATATTAAAAAAATATGGATCTTAGAAGAAACCGATATCTCATTTGCTCAGAACACATGCGAATACAAAAGAAAAACCCCAGATTTCAAGATTTTCTGCGCTGTCGGCGCTACAGCCCTTTGGTGAAACCCGCGAGAGCTTATTGACGTGACTGTGGTCGCGCTGAAATATAATCTGAAATAATGGCAGTCTAAGATACCATACAATGTCAGGTTTATTTTTGATGGGTCATGTAGGCTATAGACCTACGGCGAGAGACTCATCTAGACAAGAAAATCTTTACATATTGTACTTCTATCATTTTAGTGCATAAAACTTCGGTAATCCAGTTCAAAAACAATATCAAGTTCTGTAAAATTCTCTCTGAAAAACCAGCGTTTAAGTTTGATTAATTATATTTACCTCGTCCATTAGCACTATTCTTCCACTTGTCACATTTTTATTATCATGATATGCATCTTAACGTTCTTTTCATATTCTTTATACATCATCTCTGTAATTATTTCCTTTCGTTCATTTCTTCCCATACCGTTAACAAAGAAATGATGGTTGGAATGAAGGAGAAGCGTATTTATTAAATTTATTACGGCAACCATCGCTGCGTGTGTGTGTGTCTTCTTTTCAATTAGGGTTAGATTACTGGAAGTGACAGGTGTGTTCATAATTAAAAAATAACACGACTTGGATCAAGATCAGGTTACCGGGCACGCTTTCGAGGTCAGCCGAGATATATCCCAGTAATTTCGCTCTTTAACAACTTCACTGATGAGCAAAAGCTTGGTCTTTAGGAGTAAAGAGTAATACTTCTATATCAAGAGCGACTGGCCTCACATTTCGACGCCTTCCTTCAAACTAAATCAAAAGTATTTTGCGTTACCAATTTTCAGGTTTTATGTAGAATCTTGACTTATTTCCGCCATGTTAAAGGGTTCGCCTATTTCAAACCTTTCTACGGGAATTATTTCTGACAATGTTCTTGGAAGCTACTGGCTTGTCTTCGCTTCACTATGTTTGCACCCGGACATTGTGAGCTGTATAGGAAGTCAACTATTCTAATTCCAACTCTTCATTTGTACTTCAACAATGAAATTCACCCATCCTCGGTGTTTTGATTTTTGTAACCTTGCACTATTTAAGAAGCGAATATGCTGTTCTCTTACTGGGCAAACTTATTAACAAACTACAATAATATAATGCAAGAGCGTTTATCAATAACGTGATTTCCTGAAGGAGAAATAAAACCAGCAGTTATGTCCTCGTAATGCAAGGCAAAATGTCTGCGTTAAAAAACACACAGTTGTGATGTTTCAAATGTCTGCTTAGCTTAAAGATAAGATTTCTTTTCCCAAATATTTGAACAGATAATAAAGACAAAACAAATTTTCAATCTCGACGTCCAGCAACAAAGAGATACGGCGGATTCGTTATCTGCCGAAAAGAATATCAAGAATTCTGAATTATCGGCAGGTGAGGCGAACTAACTTTTTCGAAACCGATTAAAGCGTAATTGGAAGCAATAGTAGAGCGGATAACAAGATAATTGTGCACTTGGTGATACAAGCATGAAATTTGGAACACATATTGCTAGTAGGTCACTTTACACGAAAAAAACGTTAGCCATTTAAAAATCCAAAATGGTGGCCATTTTCAAGATGGCCGCCATTTTTAGCAGTCGATAATAGTAAAATCTTACATTCGTTATTTTTTGTGACTTCTTGAGTTGTTGTTTTAATTTAAATGTATAGAATGGATTCCATAGTATTATATAATAGTATAAAGTGCATTATAAAAATATTTTATTGCTATATATTCCATAAATATGTATGACGAATGATACAGTACACTAAAAGATACGTACAAATAACTGAAAAATATTATTCCACTAATTAGTTTTCTTGTTTATTTAGCTATATGTATTAATTAATTCTATGTATACCTTTACGTGATATTACAACAAATTTGCAAAATACAACAGTAATATATATTATATATATTTGTCCATTTACGTGCAGGAACATGCACAGAGAGCAGTACAGCTCAATATATATTTGTCCATTTACATGCATATATAATTATACTTATATATAACCACACAATTCTAGTCCTGGCAGGAACATGCACAGAGAGCAGTACAGCTCAGTCTGCTGTGGTAACATTTGCATCTAACATGACAGTCACCCTTACAACCACATTTGTCAGTTCTTGACAGCTTTTAGCAATTGGTGGAAGTGTTGTCCATGTTATTTTCCATTCTTCACCCTCTTTTATCCAGCCCCACATAGCTGGACTTGGCACATCAGTCTGATGAACTAATGCCTGACTCCATATGTATCCTGCTTGGAAAGCTGCACGTTTTGCATGTTCAAGCAAGGCAGACTGACTTGGAGGAATTGAATCATATGCTCTCTGCTTCCTTGCAAACAGGTTACCTCACGGCAAACATTCCATGTTTGCCATGCTGACTTTTTAGCTTTTCCTTGCAAAGCTGATACAACATCACATCCAGTAAATGCATGAAAAAATAGAAGCCCCTTAACTTTGTCTGTACCAGTAAAATTTACAATGTCATGAACTGGGATGTTTCGAAAATGTTTTCCATGTCCATAAGCTAACCACATTTTCTCTAGGCCAAGTGCAGTGAGATTTGATAGAACAGATATTCCTATAATTAGTACAACAGTGTCTGTAGCTCTGGTTATGACAGTTCTGTTTCCTTTGCAAACAGCATTCTTAGCATGGAGAAAGATCCGTTTATCTGCTTCCTCTTGATTGCAAGGAGTTATGTCGACTAATGATGGCATCACCTTGTTGCATAAAGCTTCTGTTCCTTTTGTCACAATTACTGTACTGTTAGATTCAATTTCAGAATGTATTTTATCTGAAAGGAAGCTGAACAACTCTGTCTTGTTATCACAGTCACGAAGAAAATGATGCCAGTTACCAGGTGTTTTACTGGTAGAGGTCACCCTCCTCCTTATTGCTTTTCCTCTCTTAGATCTGGTTTCGTGTTTCAAGTTGTCTTTAGTGTACACATCATATAATACGTCAACTCGGTTGTATTTTCTGCGGTATGATCTGACTTTGGGCAAAATATCTTCATTGGCATAATTTTCAAAGGTTTTAGATTTGTTTGGCTTTGAGCTGTAAACCATTGCTGAGCCATCTATGATAATAGCATCGGCCTCTGGTTCTGTGTCAGGTAGTGTGATCTCAGCTTCCAGTATATCAGTGATCTGAGATTTCTCACGTGTGAAGCTTGCCATTGTCACTAAGAGAGGGTGGATAAGGTTGGTTCTCATACTGAAAAAACTCATTCAGGTCACACTGAATAAGTGACAATCTTCCTTCACCATCTTTGTTTTTAAACTATTGGCAACAAGGACATCTTTGAAGAAAAGAATCTTATTCCTCTTAATAGGCTGATAGAAGACTTGTTCTCCAGAGGACAGACTTTTCATAAATGCCTTGAACTGTTCTTTCCCTGCTTTCTGATATTCCCCATACCATGTCAGCTCTGCTTGGCTCCACAATGTCCTTTGTGTTAATACCAGCAAACCTTTGGAGTGTTCTTCAAAGGGATTACCCATGTCATTCAATACTTTTGTCATTTTCAGCACTTTTCAAGGAATGATTTTTGTGCTGCCTTTCTTTGCTCATGATGACTAGTTTTTGGTGTTGTTTCCCATACACTAGTAGCTTTTTCGTAGTTCATGACAAGATGACTAATTTCAGGTCCTGCTAGCATCCATCTTCTAAGTGCAGATTGGTCTTTGGTTAAGCCAATGCCTCCACCATCCCCTTTGATAATGGCATTATTTTGTTCATGGGCTGGTCTGTCGCCATTGATGAGAAGTCTCTACCAGATTTATGCACAACAAAATTTCCATTATGAAAATTTGTAGCTAGCTCTCGATGGTGCTTTTCCAGGGACATCATATCTCCCAGGTGAACAGGTTGCCACCGAGCATAATGAGTATTATCATTTGCAAAAAAAATAAGGAATAATTTCAGCAAGAACCTCACGGTACATGGTGAAGTCTGCTTCCCGAAATGATCTAATCACTGCTAGAACTGTCAGCTCCAAGTTTAGGATTAGATACCAAAACTGGAACTGTGGACTTTCCATTTTACGCCTCTCACAGAAGTCTTTGAAATGTATGTTTTCCTCAGGAGATTCACGTATATGGTTGATGTATACATCTTTTATGAGCTTGTATAAACTAACTGCAGTTACTTGGTTAGCTTGTCTGGTCTTGGTAATGCTTGCTGCTTTCGGGAATGACTCTGCTGTACCAGGTGATGCCACTCCTGCTTCAATTAGAGCACTACACCATCTACTACTTTCAAGAATAGTACCCATCATTTTAAGTGCAGCCTGCTCAATATGCAAACCACCAAATATTATCACAATCCTGTCCTCACCATAAATGTCTGGCCAGTACCACTGAATTTGTTTTGCTAAAACAACAGATCCGTCTGCACTATTGCTTGTTTCTGTAATATAGGTAACCAGTTCCGAAAAAGTAGTTGGATAGGCATGTTTTTTGTTTCTACTCTCAATAGTAGCCTCATATTTTTTACCATTTATATAAGCTCTTTCCCTATAGTACAATGTTACAAGACATAGTGGGTGATACTTTAGTTCTTGTGCTACAACATCAGGGCCACTAATGGTTGCCAGCAGTTTGCCATCACCAAGTGTCATTGCACACTCTTTTAATCTATTATTAAGTTTTCCTGTCATTGCTTTTCTAAACTCCTCGGTTCCCAATTCTTTACTACAAAAAAAAGATACAAGATCATTTGTTTTTTGTTTAGTTCTTTTCACCTTGCTTTGCACCTCCTCATTACCTGTGTCTGTGCTTGATTTCTGTTTTTGAGCCCTTATGAGCTTTGTGTTATTAAACATCAGTCTACATGTTTGGTGATACACTGCTTTGTTTTGCCTCAGAGTGTCTTCAGTACCATCGCCATCATTAAGTCTATTTGGATTCAGAGGATCTATGGCATGAGAAAGAATAACATTCTCGGCAAAATTGCAGTAACCATCATGTTCTGTTTTATAACTTGGAGGCAACTTCAATTCCTCTTTTTTAACCTGTTGACAGAAAGAGTATTTGTTCCAACCAGTTTGTTGGTCTGGATTTGTTGCAGAAATAGATGGGCAATCTTGTTCGGATTCAACCATCATATCTGCAATTACAAGGATGAATCTGGTCCAAATCTGGTCATTTAATCATAAAAAACTCTACAAATAGAGATACATAAAAATTTGCAATAACATCTAAAAAATTGGGTAAGTAGTGGATTTTTTGTGTTTCACATGTGAAAAATGACGGTTATCTCGAAAAAATGGTGCCCATCTTGGATTTTTTAGTGGCTAACGATTTTTTCATACTGTGGTGAGTATTGAGGTTATTTGTGCCAAGTTTCATGCTTGTATCACCAAATGCATGATTCCATGCAAATATCACAGTTAGCCGCCCTACTACAAGATCTATGACGCAGATTTAAACTGAACCATCTGAGGGATGATGATTGCGGCTGATGAGCATTCTGTTTGTAATAATAATAATAATAATAATAATAATAATAATAATAATAATAATAATGATAATAATAATAATAATTATTATTATTATTATTATTATTATTATTATTATTATTATTATTATTATTATTATAATTATTATTATTATTTGTATACCCCTGCCGTCAAAAATTACAGCAAAATTTGAATAACTTTGAAGCCGCTTCGTAATTATCTGATGTACATTATATACACTATTTGTTAAAAGTCCAATGCTGCTAGAATATTAATAAATGATATGAAGATAAAAGGATTCTTCGTCTTTAATATGTACTTAGAGTACACATACTTTGAAGATCACGGTAATATGATTTATCGACAACAGCACTATATAATAGGACAACTTATCTTGGTATAACGTGGTACAAAAAAAAACATATTATTTGTATTTGGGATTTTTTTTTTGTCAGTGTACAAACATTTTTTGTTTTCGGATAACATCAGATCGTTTTATTAACAGTATATTTTTGTTACTGTGCTAAAAAAAAAACATACTTTAACAAATTACAGCCATCGAGATTTCATACGAGAACAAAATCAGGACCCTCGCATGAAAACTAACCTTTACAAAGTCGACCAAAGAGAATTAACCGCACAAGCGGTTAGAAGTCTGACTACTAGACGTATTGTTTTATATATTATTACTGTTATTGCTATTATCATTATTCTTATTATTACTGAAAATGCATTATTCACATGAGCTACGAGTAAAGTAGACATTAATTTGTAATACAAGGGTCCAGAAAAGAAAGCGGCAAATAGTCATATAGAGAACAAACAAAAAGACAAGAAAATAATAAAAGTAAACACATAAGTAAATAATAAATAAGCAAATAAATATATAAATACATAAATAAGTGAACGCATAGCCTACATACATGCACTGAAAACGGTTACAAAACTCAGGCGAATTTACATAGCAGTTTAAAGTCGAATTAAAACTCAATTTAAGTTATGATCTGAAGCTGTTCCCAGCTTGAGAAGAAGTACAGATTAGGCAGATTTGTTCGAAAGATTTTAAAAAGATAATGATGAGTAAATTATATCATATGAAGAGGGGATGATTAGATGCAGTAAGCATATATTATGTTGAATTACCACAAAGGCGAACTGGACGGAGATGACCAAGATGAGGATATTACCTTGATATTACGAAAGGTGTACAGCTGCCTAACGAGGTAAAAAAACAAAAAAAAAAAAACATGAAAGAGACATCCAGAGCGAGGTCAGTGAAGGCCTCTGTACCCCTTTGCTTCACGCTAAAGGACGAGAGAAACCATTCCAAGATTGAGAGCACTGAGGTCGGGTTAGGCATTCTCCCGTACTGTCAATGGGTCAAGCTTTGTAAGGACTTCGATAGAGGCCAGTTACAACTAATTTAAAAATATAACATTAACGATTTTATGCTATATATGTTTAATACCTCAACACTGCCAACTCAAGAATCACAGCATAATAATATATATACCTTTAATAATATTGGATAGGTAACTGCGTCTCATTCATGAAGTTTTGCTGACAAAATCTGCGGTATCTACACGCCATCGTTTACCCAACTAATAGTAAACTTGCTTTATTGAAGTTGCAATGACAAAAGTCAAATAAGCAGTATCTGTTTACAGGGCTACCATTTAAGTGACAGAAAACTTTTATTATTATTATTATTATTCAGTAATCTGCCGAGACCACTGTGACATGTTTCACGAATCACATAGGCCTCGCTTTGACATTTGTTCTTCAATGACAATTGAAAACTCGAGAAAAATAGGTTAAGGAAGTTGGACAGTTAATTTGGGAAAGACCAAAAGGAACAGATGAAACAAAAAGATAAATAGTATTCCCGCTGACGCCGTCGAGAAGCTGCAAAGGACATATAGTACCGTCTATAGTTTGCCGTGCAAGGCATTTTGTGAATGGAACCCAATGGGAGTCTGCTGTGAACATAATGATTCCTAGAAAATATTAAATATACCGTTTAGAAGAAACCGATTAGAATCGGTAAGCGTTCGGGGATTACATGGTCCACTAATTGTTTCTCTCCTGTTACTGCCAACCTTTGGAATTCTCCTTCTGCTTCTGTTCTTCATGATTCTCGAAGCCCACCTCTTTCAAGAGCCAGATCTGTTGCTTCCATCATTCTCCTCTTCTATTCTGCCGCCGACCTGGGCTAGAAAAGGGCATGGGGTCGGTCTCAGACTACTCTTTGCTCACCCCTCCCCCCCCCCTCTCTCTCTCTCTCTCTCTCTCTCTCTTTCGAGAAAAAAGGGATATTTCAAGAAAGACTACTGAAGAGCACTAAGCGAGAGTCGAGCTGTTCATTTCTCTTACTAAACAGGAACCGAGAGCTTATTGACGACATGGTCCGTTCCTAATATTTCCCCCCACGAAAGGCTTATTATGCCTTTCTGTTGGATTATCACGCCTCCCATAACTGCTTCCCTTTAAAGGAAGGGGGGAAGAAGTTAGGCCTAGAGGCACGGAAAGACCTTTCTACGCTTGGTCACCTGAACCATTGATTATTTCAGGTCAAACTGTCACATCCAGCAACTGCAGTGTCTCGTGTATTATTATTATTATTATTATTATTATTATTATTATTATTATTATTATTATTATTATTATTTTGAAGGAATAGCCTCTCTGGGGCAAACTTCGTCGAAAAGAATGGCACTCAGTATGTCGTTGAGCTATATATATATTGCGGCTGCTCAACGGCGCGTGTAAGTTTCTTTGTTTCAGCAGATAAATTATAAATTATAATTGACCTGCTGAAACGAAGAAGCAGGCAATTTATACATAGCAAATTTACCTGCAGAGATGAATAAACAGGCAAAATATAAATCATAACTGACCTTCTGAAACGAGGAAACTTATAGGCCAAGCTGAGAAGGCGCAAAATAAGCCCAACGCCATACTGAGTGCCTTTCTTTTCAACGTTATTATCGTGGAACATTCAGATAAAAAAAAGAGAAAAGCAGAGCGAAGAGAATAGCAAAGACACAACGAAATAAGATTAATCTTTTATTAGTAGCCGAAAGGCAGAGAAAGACGAAGAGGAAAGGAGAAAAGAAAGTCCCTCTGTTTCTCTCCAGTTTCTACCTGGAGTCGCCTATAAGCGTCTAGGCAGAAACTTTATGGCGAAATTAACTAACTGGTAACTCGTTGTTGATTACCACATTATCATTATAATTTCTAGAAGTATTAGCAGAAGTAGCAGACATGTCATTATATCTGTCATCAGAAGTAGTAGTAGAGTAGTGGACATGTCAATATAATTCTTCATAGAAGTAGTGCAGCAGACATGTCATTATAAATCTTTATAGAGATAATAGTAGTGCAGCAGACGTGTCATTATTAATCTTTATAGAAATAAATAGTAGTGCAGCAGAATTGTCATTATTAATCTTTATAGAAATAATAGTAGTGCAGCAGACAAGTCATAAATCTTTCTAGAAAACATAGTAGTGCAGCAGACATGTCATTGCAAATCTTTATAGAAATGATAGTAGTGCAGCAGACATGTCATTATTAATCTTTATAGAAATAAATAGCAGTGCAGCAGACATGCCATTATAAAACTTTATAGAATTAATAGTAGTGCAGCAGACATGTCATTATAAATCTTTATAGAATTAATAGTAGTGCAGCAGACATGTCATTATAAATCTTTATAGAAATAATATTAGTGCAGCATACATGTCATTGTTAATCTTTATAGGAATACTAGTAGTCCAGCAGACATGTCATTATAAATCTTTATAGAATAATAGTAGTGCAACAAACACGTCATTATAAATGTTGATGTTAACAAGAGAGAAAATAAGCAATGTACAATGAACGTTTTGTTTTTACGTTTGCATTTAATAATAATAATAATAATAATAATAATAATAATAATAATAATAATAATAATTGTTTTTCACGAAATTGTGAATCTATTAGCAATAATAATAATAATAATAATAATAATAATAATAATAATAATAATAATAACAATAATAATAATAATAATAATATCTACCTTTATTTTCATTATTCCTAGTTAAACAGAATCTTATTCTTAGCCTTTTGCTGAAACGTAGTTACCCCAAAAATATATTTCTTTGTAAACACTGCAAGACAGGTCAACTGTAGAAATAGCTAACAAAGCGAAAGGACCTACCGATTAACGATGAATCTGAACCACACATCATCCTAGTAATCGACAACCTGGTGAAATTTTGAGGTCCTTCTCCCCCCTCCCCACAACGAAAAGGTAAAGGAAAAGGAACGGCGACAGGTATGACTTAACTATGAATGAAGAGATAGGCCTTTCTGTTTCTTGAATTAAGAAAGCTTACAAGAGTCGGGAAAAGACATGGAATAACCCCAACACTTGAATATTACAAGGGTCAAGGAGCCTACTGTTTAACAAGGAATTGGAACCAAGTCTTAAAGTGATTTTGCTTTGAACCCACCTGGCATGACTCTTTGCGAGTCAAAACAGAACTAATTTCAATTCAGTTGACCATGAACATTGCTTACTGACCCTGCAGTTATGCATTAACTGAGGTCAAATGGTTTTTTGACACATACAAAACATCCCTCACAATTGTGGAAGCCCTGCTATCGGACCTGATTTGGTCAAGAGGCAGAATGAATAACAACGTTTCTATTATCTATTCTGTTCTCGTAGCACATAATTTTGGACAAAATGAATTAAAGCGTTTCTCTTATCTATTCTGTTCTCGTAACAGACCCATAATCACCGATTCGAGAAAGTTCACTTACATATTTATACCACTTTTATTCTCCATCTATTCACAGTGGCTGAATTGGACCTATGTTTGGGTGGTTCAGTCTCCCTTGCCTCAGAAGAGAAATCCATATTGGCTTTGGTCTCATTCGCCTCCAATAAAAAATGCCGTGTGGGCAGTCACGTATAATCATCCGCAAATTACTCAAATTACTCTAAAAGCCTATCACCATATTTGAGAGATTCATGTTCTGCAGAAAGAGCATATATATATATATATATATATATATATATATATATATATATATATATATATATATATATATATATATATATATATGCACACATATATACATGTATATGTACATATATATATATATATATATATATATATATATATATATATATATATATATATATATATATATATATATATATATATCTGGGCATAATTCTATAGCTGAACAAAAATGTTGCATGGTGCGACAAACCGCTGTAAAGTAAGACAGCACTGACAAACTGATATGACAGCATGACAGATCAAGGGAAAAACAGCCAGAATGACAAGCCGCAGTAAAAAAAAAAAATACAACACAAAATAAGGAAAAGGACAGCCAACAACAACGAAAAAACAGACTTCTTCTTCTTCGTTTTAACGTGCTTTTTCCCATTTTTATATGGGGTAGGCACGGTGCCTTCTTTTGAAGGACTTTGATTTGGCGTTGGAGTAGGCCGTAGCATATATGATAAAGGAGATAGAAGAGAGGCACTTGGGAAAAGTAATAAATAAAACGGACAGAATGACATCTGCTGTAAAGGAAAAAAAGCAATATAAAGGAAACAGAATGACAGACTGCTTTGCAATAGACGACATAAGACACAAAACGACAGACTGCCATAATAAAAAAAAAACATGAAAGCGATGAAATGACAGACTGCAATGAAAGACATTCAGAATAACAGAGAGATACAAGAAAAATATAAAAAAAAAACAAATGAAAGACTGCCGTAAAAGGCATTCAGAATTAGACTGATACCAGTAAACACACACAAACACACACACACACACATATATTATATATATATATATATATATATATATATATATATATATATATATATATATATATATATAGGTGTATATATAGATATCTATATATACACCTATATATATGTATATATATATATATGTGTATATATATATAAACACACAATGATAGACGGATATAAAAAAGGAAAAAGAAACAAAATGAAGGACTGGTGTACAAAAAGACATTAAAGACCCCGATGAAGAAAAACACAAAAAATAAGAGAGACAAAGACGCCAAGAATCAAAGTAGAGGTAACAAAAGCACAGGATGCTACACTCCCACAAGTTGATACTCCTGCTGCTGCTGCTGCTGTAACTGACATTCATTTTCGAAAATGACAGAGAGAGAGAGAGAGAGAGAGAGAGAGAGAGAGAGAGAGAGAGAGAGAGGGCATGATGCACGTATAATCTGGCGACGCGCTTATAACTACAATTTTCATCATTTACTGAAATTACCTATTAACAAAAAAAAAAAAGCATTACGTTTTGCATTTCTCTAAGAAATTGGATTTGCAATGTGTAGGAGTTCCTTTGCGAAATATCTACTGTGGGAGAGAGAGAGAGAGAGAGAGAGAGAGAGAGAGAGAGAGAGAGAGAGAGAGAGAATATCTGATGATTGGATTTCCTTCTCGAGACACGTTTTGAGAGCATTCATTTTCAAGGATTACTGAACACTCACGTCTGCTCTCTCTCTCTCTCTCTCTCTCTCTCTCTCTCTCTCTCTCTCTCTCTCAGCTGCAACCCACAACAATCGACCAAGAACCAGGTACCAAATTCACTTTTCAGGTCAATAAAAGCATAGTGGATTTTAGAGAAAGCGTCCATGTCGTCCCTCTTCGTCCAGTCATTCAATTTGTGTGGTGAAAAAAAAAAGTAAGTATGAACGAGCTACCACTATTAGAGAGAGAGAGAGAGAGAGAGAGAGAGAAGAGCATTATGTGCGAATAGCAAGTGACGCAGTTATAATCACGGTTTTCATTTCTACCTGAAATTATTCTTCACCTATATCAGATACTGCAAAATCCTGAGAGAGAGAGAGAGAGAGAGAGAGAGAGAGAGAGAGAGAGAGAGAGAGAGAGAGAGAGAGAAGCATGGTGAGCGATAGCAAGTGGCGTCCTTAACTCAAATTACTGATTAATTATTACGTGTAATATTCTGGAAGAGACTGGATTCTTGCAATGTGCAGAATTGCCGTACAAAGGTCCTACCTTAGATATAAACCTTGGAGCCAAATGTACGTTTTTTTTTGTTAATTTTATTTATCTACTGATTTTTTTTAACTGGCTTCGCAATGACTATAGTTCTTCTGTTGTGAAATTAAGATTTAAGAGTAAAACTTACTCCAAAATTTCAGAAACACATTCACCCAATCCATGCATTCCCATTCCTTATAAGTACTTTCACACTTGCGATTCATAAAACCACAAATTTAAACTACTGCGAAAGGATGATTGGTTGGAATTTTCCATTTTATTCGCTAACCAATTCAGAGTGTTCCATGCGCGCTTTACTTCTATTCTCTAACCATTTCAAAAAGTTCCACGTGTGCTTTACTTCTACCCTTTAACCATTCCAGAAAGTTCCATGCGCGCTTTAGTTCTATCCTCTAACCATTTCAAAAAGTTTCATGTGCACTTTAGTTCTATTATCTAACCATTTCAAAAAGTTCCATGCACACTTTAGATACTATCCTCTAACCATCTCAAAAAGTTCCATGTGCGCTTTAGTTCTGTATTCTTTAACCATTTCAGAAAGTTCCACGTGCGCTTTTAGTTTTATTCTCTACCCACTTCAGGAAGTTTCATTTGCACTTTTAGTTCTATTCTCTAACCATTTCAGAAAGTTCCACATGCGCTGAAGTTCTATTCTCTAGCCATTTCAAGAAGTTCCACGTTCACTTTAGTTTATTCTCTATCCATTTCAGAAAGTTCCACGTGCGCTTTTAGTTCTGTTCTTTGCCCATTTCAGAAAGTTTCATTTGCGCTTTTAGTTCTATTCTCTAACCATTTCAGAAAGTTCCACATGCGCTGAAGTTCTATTCTCTAGCCATTTCAAGAAGTTCCACGTTCACTTTAGTTTATTCTTTATCCATTTCAGAAAGTTCCACGTGCGCTTTTAGTTCTGTTCTTTGCCCATTTCAGAAAGTTTCATTTGCGCTTTTAGTTCTATTCTCTAACCATTTCAGAAAGTTCCACATGATCTTAAGTTCTATTCTCTAGCCATTTCAAGAAGTTCCACGTGCACTTTAGTTCTGTTCTCTATCCATTTCAGAAAGTTCCACGTGCATTTTAGTTCTATTTTCTAACCATTTTAGAAAGTACCATGTGTGCTTTAGTTCTATTCTACAACCACTTCAGAAAGTTCCATGTGCACTTTAGTCCTATTCTCTGACATTTCAGAAAGTTCCACGTGCATTTTAGTTCTATTCTCTAACCATTCCAGAAAGTTCCACATGCGCTTTAGTTCTATTCTCTAACCATTTCAAAAAGTTCCACGTGCTCTTTAGTTCTATAACCATTTCAGAAAGTTCCATGTGAGCTTTAGTTCTATTCTCTAACCTTTTCGGAGAGTTCCAAGTGTGCTTTACTTCTATTCTCTAACCATTTCATAAAATTTCATGTGCACTTTATTTCTGTTCTCTAACCATTTAAAAAAGTTTCATGTGCACTTTAGTTCTATTCTCTAACCATTTCAGAAAGTTTCATGTACACTTTATTTCTATTCTCTAGCCGTTTCAGAAAGTTCCACGTGCGCTTTAGTTCTATTCTCTAACCATTTCAGAAAGTTCCATGTGTTCGTTAGTTCTATTCTCTAACCATTTCAGAAAGTTCCATGTGTTCGTTAGTTCTATTCTCTAACCATTTCAGAAAGTTCCATGTGTGCGTTAGTTCTATTCTCTAACCATTTCAGAAAGTTCCACGTGCACTTTCGTTGCATTCTCTAACCATTTCCGAAAGTTCCAGGCACCAGCAATATCGATTATTCTACCACGGCGCAGACACCACGATGCACCAAAAGATGTCTCTACTCTTGTTGCTCCCGTCGTGATTAGTTTCCAAGCCCAGATCCTCCTCCCCCCTATCCTAAATCCCCTCCTCTCCTCCTCCTCCTCCTCCTTCTCCTACTCCGCCTCCTCCTCCTCATTCTCCTCCTCCTCCTCCAGATCAATATTACCATCATAATCGTTTCAGTCAAGGCTACTCGCTCGACATCTGGGGTACCAGAATAATAGGATTCACCGGTGAAAAAAAAAGGATAACTCTTTTTTTTTTTTTTTTTTTTTTTTTGTAAAGTCATTATTGTTAACGTTCCTTTTTAGGATTTGCCCCACCAACACCTGTGATAATGTAGGAATAATACGGAAATTTTATCTTCATGAATGGTTATCGCTGGGAAGTAGCACATTTATCCTTTTGGTGGAAAGGAAGGATAATAATAATAATAATAATAATAATAATAATAATAATAATAATAATAATAATAATAATAATAATAATAATATATACTGGAGGAAGCCCCTCTTTGAGACATACTTCGTTGAATAAAATAGCACTTTGTATGTTTAAACCGCATACAAACTGTCATTATATTTAAGGAATAATAATAATAATAATAATAATAATAATAATAATAATAATAATAATAATAATAATAATAATAATAATAATAATAATAATAATAATAAGGGCTTGCAAGGAACTAGCACGTTCTCACAAATACAAGAGACAAAAAGATCCCTCGAGTACTTTTGAAGTATATTAATGTCATATTACACAATTTTTTGTATTTAACAATATACAGTTCTTCAGCTTTCAAGAGCTTTTAACCTCCCCTCCCTTAGCCAAGAGCAACTTCAAGGTTAAAGAATTAAGTATTTTTATTTTAATATACTTAAAAAAACAAAACGAGAGGGATCTTTTTGTATCCTTAATAATAATAATAATAATAATAATAATAATAATAATAATAATAATAATAATAATAATGTACTTCGAATCCATGTAGTGAGATCTATATTAGCGAAATAAACGATTGGGAAGAAAGTTTGCTCACACCATGAGCAGTCACGCTCGATGGGGACATTTGAAATAATAAAAAAATAAAGAAAAAGTAGAACAGACGAAAAATTCTATAAAATATCTATAAATGAGAAAAAGTAGAACAAAAAAAGAATTCTACAGAAAGATCTAAAAATTAGAAAACGTGGAACAGAAGAAGAATTCTATAGAAAGATCTAATGAGAAAAAATAGAAGGGAAGAAGAATTCTATAGAAAGACCTGTAAATGGGAAAAATTTGAATAGAAGAATTCTATACAAAGATGTAAAAATTAGAAAACCTGGAACAGAGGAAGAATAATATAGCAAGCTCTGTAAATGATTCGTCAATCCGGCCTAGCGTGTCATTTATCTCAAAGCAAAGACTGGGCACCCTGAATTTCAGGACGAGGAATGTCAACATATTCCCTCTGAAGGAGACTGTAATAATCCTCCTAATCCCTTTATTACTGAAAGGGATTTTCCGCACTTATAACTTCTTCACGGAAGCCTTTTACGACAAGATTACCCGAGTGCGCTTTAATTGTATTCTCTTTATATATCTTTTTAGTTTTCTGTAAAAGAAAACTACTGAGATGGCTTTGTCTGTTCGTCCGCACTTTTTCTGTCCGCCCTCAGATCTTAAGAACTACTAAGGCTAGAGGGCTGCAAATTAGTTGTTGATAATCCACCCTCCAATCATCAAACGTACAAATTGCAGCCCTCTAGCCTCAGTAGTTTTTATTTCATTTAAGGTTAAAGTTAGCCATAATCGTACATCTGGCACCGCCATAGGTACCAACAATACAGGCCACCACCGTTCCTTGGCTGAAAGTTTCATGGCTGGCGGATAAAATTTTCATGAGCCGTGGCTGAAAGTTTCATACAACATTATATGCTGTACAGAAAACTCGATGCACCGAAGAAACGTCAGCGCATTTTAAATTTTTTTTCCTAGCATACAGTTTTATTGCACATTATGGTAAAGAACACATCACCAATTCATATGGAACATGCCTTAGAAAGGCCATTAGCTGATTTATTTTCGACAGTTGTCTATGAATAAAAATAAAATATGTATTATTATTGTAAAATGCTAATCGGGTTAACAAAAATATTGCGTCATTTATACCCGAATATGATACTACGATTTCGCCGTCACATCTCACGCAGAACTAGCAGTCTACGAAAAAAGATACTAACAAAACGCCCGTCATCCTTTGCTCTGACATTCACTATGCAGTTATTCATTCTAACAATGGCAGCCTGTTATCTCAAAATATAATTTTTCTTCTTTCTTTTTCTAGACCATTCTTTCGGAGTTCTCACAATATGAATAAAAGCAAAAATATTTAAGTTTCCTGAAGTTTTTGGTACTAAACGTACCTTCTTCCTCTTCTCTCTTTGGCTTTGCCTTCAGAACCATGATGTGGGGAAATCTTAGCTTCCTCTGAGAGACCTTTGTGCTTTCGAAGTAAAGGACGAATTCCCCAACTCAGCTTTCCAGTCGGGGTAATGTCAATTTAGTTACTCGCAATGTGGTTCTGGATGCAAACGTGATCTCCTAACGAGAATAATATTGTTCTAGGTCTTTAGCAGTTTCGTCCCCGTAAGAGGACAGTACCGTCAGTGCACCTCGTCTGATGAACTGTGGGCGTTGCTAAAGGGTGTTTGCAGAAAACTTCAACCTCCCCAATAAAATGGGTTAGCAGAAACACTTTCAAAAGTTCTGCGAGCATTAAACCTGACTTTCAAGTCTCCTTTTCCAAACTTGGGAGTTGGCGATTGGATATTTCAAAATTTTCTGTTATATGTCAGATCGTCTGTAATTCCTGGCCAGTAAGCACACACTTACACATTTGAGAGCGTCGTCTGGTCCTTGTGATCACTTGGTGGTTTGTAACCAAGTATTCAAGTGCCAATCTTCTTTGTCATCGTGGAATTACAAGTCCGCGTCCATACAGATCACGGTCATCATCAATTGCTAATTCATGCCCTATAGCTTCAAACATGGTCACCTTCAACTGCTAATTCATCCCTCATAACTTTAAAAATGGTCACAATCAACAGCTAATTCATGTCCTATAGCTTCATACTGCTTGAGGTGTATTCTTGGATACAAGAGAATCATCCTTATCTGCCTTTGCAAACTCTGCTCTCCAGCTCTGCAGTCTGACATTTTCTATTTGAGCCACAGAATAACTGTCAAACAAACGTAAGGGTAGTCGATGAACTGTGATTACAGTTAAATGTGGGAGTCCTGATAAAAAATTCTACACTTTTTAATTGCAGATGCAATTCCCAACGCCTCTAACTCAATTATCGGATACCTTATCTTCACATCAGTCAAGAGTCAGACTTCCAAAAGACAGCGATGAGTTAACACCCTTCACCATATTTTTGCATTAGACTTAAACCTAGTCCTTTTTAGAAAGCTTTCATCCATAAAAACTAATGTGCATTATTCGACATAAATACGAAACCATATACAACAAGACAAGAAAGGCCGCTGACTTGTTACGCAAGCTTGTAAACAGACTGTCTGTTTACATGACTAAATATAATCCTTATGATCTCAAAGGTGCAGAAGGTCCACTTAACTGGAGAACACTAAACGGTGTGACATTAAGGGCTGATACGAACAACAGTGGGCCACAATAGGCCTAGAGAGCCAACTGATTGACAAGGAATGCTGTATTTCAGGGTTAAGTAAAGCCCCTCTGACAATTTCAAACATGTGAAGAACAAAGAATAAAAATAATAATAATAATAATAATAATAATAATAATAATAATAATAATAATAATAATACCTAATTTTCCATGACATTCTAGAGGTGAATTCCATAGCGAAATTCAATTCTACTGAACGACACAGGTTGGTTGATTGATTTCTATATGTAATATGGCACTGCAACGATTATGGCCACAGATGCTTTAATGAAGCATACCTGCTAACATATGCATGCACAGCAGAAATACTCAGAGTTACTAGGTAGGTGAACCTGTTCAATGTATAGTGTGCGAAAATGCTGCACCATCTGTGGCTGAAAAAAACTGAAAATTCTACTCATACTAATACTACGAACAGTAATCATAATTATACAGATAAGAGTAATATAAGACCCCATATTTTTCAATCACAGTTATACGATAGGATGACTCCTATCATTTAACAGATAGTAATACAAATGATGTGCTTGAGCCAAATTATTACTGGAATGTCATCAGCTAATACAATACTCGCTTTCTAGGGTCCTCGAAATACGTCGATTAATTAACGTGCCGCGGCCTTTGATAAATTTCCCTAGTCAAAGGATCAATAACAGCAGATAAATTAGTTGCAATGCCGAATATTCATTGAGATGAAAATCACGAATATTCATTGAGATGAAAATCATGATAACGTTTTGGAACTTCGGAAATTCAAGGGAAGGTGCAATGCATTACAGCCCTAATACAATTTTTGCATTTCATTAACTTACACTTTTCCCTATTAATTATCAATTTTATTATTTTTTTATTTTTTAATAAGTGATCTCTTCTTTATCTGTATTTCCTATTGCTTTCTGTTACTTCTTTCTAATGAACACCATATTCTTTGGAAGCTTGAATTTCAAGTCAATGGCCCCTGTGGGCTTCTTCCATATGGATAGGTTTCATCTTCTGAATAATAATAATAATAATAATAATAATAATAATAATAATAATAATAATAATAATAATAATAATAATAATAATAATAATAATAATAATTGGGTTTTCCACTTATAGAACCATTTATATTTACAATCATCACCGTATCTTGATACAAGAGATCCTCACATGAAAATAAAAGGAGGCACCAAGAATTTCGACTTTTATTCTGAAGTTTTAGGAAAGCATCTTCGACAAGGAGGCAACATGGGGCCAGAGATAACAACAAAAACACGCGGACAAGCTGCTTAAGTTGGCATAAAACATTCTCCAAAACAAAACTCTCTTAGCAGAAATATGCAGTTACTAAAATCACAATATGCTTTGAAAAATGTTTTATGAATACTTAACGTGTTTTTACTGTTAGGTTTTTATTGTTATCTGTAACCATGTTACTTTCTTGTCTTGTGTAAGTTGTATTCTTGAAACAGTTTATTATCCTCAAGATGACTTTTGAATAAAACCTCAGATCAACCAACCAGTCTTTTGTCAAGTATACATTGGCATTATGAAATGCATATATGTTAAGTACTGGATGTATGTATGCACAAGGCTAATTTATAGATGTTCCTTGATATAATAATAATAATAATAATAATAATAATAATAATAATAATAATAATAATAATAATAAATATGAAATGCGTGAAAATATACGGCAATACATATTCCAAAGAAAGCTGTTTTAGATAGACGTATGTATGTACTATATGTAATGCTAATTATTGGATGTATCCTGATATAGTAATAATAATAGTTATGAAATGCATAAAAATATACGCGTTCATAACCACAAACGGAGATAAAAAAAAATCCAAGGAAACTTCTCTTACAATCAAACAACAGCTGCGTCTCGTTCATAAAAGGTTTCCGTTGTCCACTACTAATCACCAAACCCGCCCCCAACCGCCCCCCCCCCCAACTTTTTTTTGTAAGGAGACAATGCCGATGCACCCAACGGAGCGGGTAGGTAGGTCATCCGGTCACCCACTAATTTCCGATGTCCATTAAGACTAGAGGACCAGATTTCTTTTTTTTTTTTTACTTTGGTATACAGCCAGATCGAATAATCAGAGAGAGTAGAAAAAACGGTGATGAAACCTGGTGGATAGAGAGGTCGACGAAAAACATCATTTTCGCTGAGGGGTTAATATGATTGTGACTTCCATGTCCGTTTGTGTCGAAAAAGTTACGGGGCAGTCATTGCCACAGTCATACTTTAATTGAATCTCCGGCGACCCCTTGTGCAGAGAACTTCCACAGCATTAGTTGCGTCACATATTTGCATAGTTGGCTCATCAGCAGTATGCTCAGCCCCTCACACTTATTTTCCTTTTACCTCTGTCTCTTACGCTTGCTCGTGCTTCCTGGATGTTAAGGATATTCTTTGGAATACCTCTTTACGATTTTTATCCAGCTCTCTCTATGTTTTCCATTCTTTTTCCCTTCTTACACTTTCAAAATGTCCACTTTTAAACAACAAATCATTCTCCCTTCTTCCCACAAGACCAAACTATCTAAAACTACGCTGATCAATCATTTCCCTTTGCTAACCTTTTTCTACGGACCTCCTAATTTATCACCCTCCTAATTCTCAAGCCACATATAATAAGCAATCAGTTCATCTCAACAATTTCAACCTTTTTCTTTCATTCACATCCAACATCCACATTTCACTTCATTAAAGGAGAGACGGCTAAACAGCCCCCTTCATACACTTCCCCCCACCCACTGGCTTCCAAAGTCATTCCCATTCTATTCCGAATCTTTTATGCACACACTGCTACCTCCCCGCCTTACTTATTCTGTCGCTGTCATCTTCTCTCATCTTCTGTAATATCTACTCATAAATACCTATACAAATCCACAGTTCTCTTCTTCCACTAACCATATTAACATTCACAGCGCCATCTTTCTGGCTTCCATTTACCCTAATAGCCTTCCTCTTGCCCATATTAGCTCTCACCTTTCTCCTCTTGCAAACACTTTCAATCCTTTCATTTGACTGTGCACTTTATCTACATTATCCCAAATCAGTATTACACCAATTGCTAATATTAATCACTCCACATTCCTTTTACTACTCATTTTATTATCCTACAATTTTACACCTACATCTCCAACTATCCGCTCTCTAATTTCTTGCATCACTCCATCCATACAGATATCACAGACCAATCGAGAGATCTCAGACCAACATTTACACCAACTACATATTCTAACAAGCTTTGCTTTCATCATAAAAGCTATTAATTGCTGCCAACAACCTATTTTCTATGCCATACATATCTTCCCTGGTATACCAAGTAATGTTATGCCATATACCTCTTACAGTCTTTAATGGAACAATTATTCCCCTCACCCATTCCTTCATAACCTTTTCCTCACCCAGACTTGTCTTAATAACCCTTGTCAGGTACACGGCAATGTCACTTCAGTGCCATAACTTGTCAATTGTAATCCCATCAGCTACGGTTGTCTTTCCATTTTTCATCCTCCTATTTGACGTTCTTATGCCCTCAATAGCCATTTCCAGAAGAATTCTCCTTTTCTCCTCGTGCACTATGCATCTCTGTCTCTGCATTATCTGTCATATTCAGCAATCTTCAAAATTACGACTTCACGACAAAGCACCGCATCTTTTATTCTAAGTCATTCATTTGTTCATTATCTTTCTGCATTTACTTTCCCGGAAAACATTTTTCTCTATAAAAAGTTTTTCTTGCATGTTCCCTTTTATTTATTTGTTTATTTCCTTATCTTCTCTCCCTCGCTTCCTTCTTGACTACCCATCCACACTCCTGAATATATGTACATGATCTGCAGCCACACAACTGCACCTCAGATAGTCATTCGTTTTAACTTTGATTTTCTCATCCAGTAACTTACGGTTTTTTCTTGTACCTGCCTTTCTTTGGCCACACAGCCGCCGCTGTCCATATGACCTTCAACATGTAATTTCGCAAACTTCTTATATACCCTTTTCACCTTCTCATCACATTCAGTCGTCTTAATTACTTTTACATCCATGTTTTTATACCGTCACTCCAACTTAATCTTTACATACGTTTACACGCACGCACACACACATATAACATATATACTGTATTTATATATATATATATATATATATATATATATATATATATATATATATATATATATATTTATAAGGAGCCTTGATGGCTCGGTCGGTAGAGCAGCAGCCTCGGACTTCGTTAGAAGTCTGTGGCGTGGGTTCAAATCCACAACCGACCGGTCAGAGAGGCGGACACTTTGCTATCCGTGTAGACACCCCGGGATTATGTATGTAATCAACGGATAGGTTTGCTGAAAGCAAATGGGTGCTACAGACTAATACACACTCACAAAACAAAGCCTTCAACATCTTCTAAAAACATAACAGACACCTCACACGTCTCGAACTGTCGGTTGACCTAACAGCTCAATTCTCCTCGCTGCTGGGAGAAAGGGAGCTGGAGATTTGGTACGATACATGTACACATGTGCTACCAGGGTCTAAGCGATGTCAGGCAGGGCGGCACATCGAGGCTACGGCCTACCCCAACGCCAAATCAAAGTCCTTCAAAAGAAGGTATCGTGCCTACCCCATATAAAAATGGGAAAAAGCACGTTAAATGAAGAAGAATATATATATATATATATATATATATATATATATATATATATATATATATATATATATATATATATATATATATATACATATATACATTATATAAGTATATATATAATGTATGAATATGTGTGTAAGTCCAAAATTACGAGTAATATATATATATATATATATATATATATATTTATACACTGTGTATATATATATATATATATATTTAGCACTTAAAAAGTATCAAATGCGTTCGTGCATATTATCTAGTTACTTATATTGGGTTATTTAGATTCGGAATATTCCGTTCTTGAGGAGCCCATCTCATCGCATAATGAACTTTCAGCTTTGTTACAACTGTCATCCCGGAAAGCAAGGGGAACACAGAGGCTAATTTAAACTGTCAGAGTTCTTAATGAAAAAAACTATTTTTATTGCTATAGCTGTTACTATCGTTCGCAATTTCCATATGTCCATACGGAATAAATAGCAAAAGTTATTGGCTAATTGATCAAACTCCCATACGAAATAACGTTGTATGATAAGTTGTAAACACACGGCGGTACGTTATCTCATACATATCACAAACAGGTTGAAAACAAGTCAAATGACCCTAAGTTAAAAACTAATCTTTGATAAATGCTGGATAATCGTATGAAGCATTTGTTAGGACTACCAGTAAGTCATTAACTTGTATTCAACCTGTCTGTGACATGTATGCGATTAGTTACCGATCTGTCTTTATGACATCTTTTACTGCTGTGTTGTCAGGTAACTAATGTAATCTACGTTTTTGAACAATCCTGGGTTTTTAATAAGACATAGCTAATATAATAAAATATAGGAGGTATCCTCAAGTGAAATTCTGATGACATTCCTGGGCAAAATATGTGACCAAAAGCTGATTGCGGAGTAGCCAAGCTTTCCCGCCCAGGGAGAAATTTTCAAGGATTCTGAGGTAGAATCCGATGTTGTATCCCATGAAGTTTTTCGCGAGAGTACTCATACATAATATTACCATTTTTTTTACGGCGCGTGTAGAAGGAAATTGTAAGCATTGCGATATAGATGTACTTTAATTCTTAAGTTTTGCTGTAAAGGATCCTTGAAATCAGTTCTTATAGTTACTAAATTTCATCAATACGGAGAAGAATTTAGACGTAACGATATGCAGGAACTTTTTCTTGAAATATTTTTTATTTTTTTATGTGGCATCTTTCAAATGTAAGAGTTAACCCACCCACTGATGCAGATAATTCTAAGTCTTCAGTTTAATAATGATCTCCCAGTCTGTCCGAGGAAGCTCATGAAAGCACTGCTTCAAGCTCTCTTAACAAACAGAATTATTCCGCAACCGATTAGCCTCTGTTTCTTGGTCTCAGTAAACACACTTGTTAACCTTGCAGAGCGGAAAGCCTATTACGAGAGTTTTACGGTTTAACTTGAATCTTATTTACACCAGAAATGCAGAGACAGACTCTACTGCATCTGTGCCACTGTCTGAGTCAGTGAGAGAAGGAGCATTTAGCCTATGAATGTTACGGACTGCCCAAGAGCAAGAACTCGCACTGGCATAAGGCCAGCTTAAACTTGAAGCAATTTATGCATAGACTTTTTCGACTGCATTAAATTATGCAGTACATACTTGCTTGATACGAAATACGAGTAAATATTTATCCAAATATTTATCCCACGATTATCTTTCGTGTACAATGACATCACGAGTAAATATGATGATTTTTTCCCGAAAATATAAATAAACTTTAAATGTATTTCTTCCACATTCGAGTCTTCAATACGCAGTTGAACCATCGTGCACAAATACGCATGCAGTCTCTACTTTGTACACTCACGCATGCACACACACATACATATACACATGCACACACACAAACGCACACTAGGGATAAGACAACTGGCTGAATAATTTAAATGTGAATGAAAGGCATTACGGATGAAACGTACCCGAGGTGAGTCACAGACCCTCAGATATAGGTGATCAATCATCATTCTTTTCTTTATTACTAGATCTATAAATCGAAGAAAGACCCAATACAAGACATTACCATATTCTCAGTAATGATGATGAGTTCCTTTTATTGGCATATTTATTTAAATACTATAATCGTCTTAACCAAGAAGACCACTTTCAGATAATAAATACTTTCACTCTGCTGTCTATCTCAAATTCTCGGAATTCGAGATACAATCACAAAATATTAATGGTTTAAATGATGGAATGTAATTACATCTTAAAGAAATTCACCAAAATATAAACGTACGAGTACGCAAATGCCAGTGACCTCGCAACATTGTACAGTATATGCATACACGACATATTTGACTACGAACATATCACACCTAATGTCCATTGGGTAGTATTCTGGAACCTTCGTTGATTTTAGTTTTCCCTAGTGACATAATTATTAACTTAAGTCTTTACTAGTGGCATAATTATTGACTTTAAAAACAAAATAGTATGCGATTCGACTCCGGGCTTTCTTTTTCACAATATTGAAGACAGATGTCATCTAAGGCTGAAAAGTTAAGATTAGTTTCTAATATTCATTACATCTACAAAGATAAAGAGAGACGGACAAAGCAAATGGAGGGAAAACTATAGTCCCGCCCACACTTTGTTGGTATAATAATAATAATAATAATAATAATAATAATAATTATTATTATTATTATTATTATAATTTTAGTAAAAGTACACCATAAACGCTATTACACGTACACACACATGTATAAATGCAGTCCACGTTAAAGGCATGTGCTGGAACCTCAAAGAGAGAGAGAGAGAGAGAGAGAGAGAGAGAGAGAGAGAGAGAGAGAGAGACCTAAATGCCGCCTTTAAAACTCGAGTCTATTCAACGTAACACTTAGCAGAACAATGTCGCCGCTTCCCCGGCCCCTCCCGCCCCAACTCCCGCGTGCCTAAACCTCCTGGATAATTTACGTCGACGTAGAGTTTCATTCCTCGACAAAACAGGAGAGCTGATTGGAAGTCCAGACGTCTGATGATGCTATGAGAGAGAGAGAGAGAGAGAGAGAGAGAGAGAGAGAGAGAGAGAGAGAGAGAGAGACTGAATGATCATGGCTACTAAACTGGCGTCACAACGAGAGAGAGAGAGAGAGAGATGTCTTATTCTCCAATTTTGATTTTGTGTTTCACATTCTGGCGAAATGCTAATCAGTCAGGTCAGTTATTTTCTCTCTCTTTCTCTCTAACCCAGCTACGGCTCAAAGCAGTCGAGTACCATCCAGGCACCCAATTCACTGCTCAGGTCAGAAGCATTCTGCATTTTTAAGTAAACTCGTCCGTAAAGTTCATTTCCTCGACTGGTTCGGAAATCGAACGCGGATCTACTCACTTTTGAGACACAAGTCCTTCCACTTGGCGTTGCAATACCGGAGAGAGAGAGAGAGAGAGAGAGAGAGAGAGAGAGAGAGAGAGAGAGAGAGAGAGAGAGAGAGAGAGATGATAGTTAAGGCACACAAGACCTCTCATTATCGGTAGCCGGTAATCTTCCTACTGGCATTTTTGACGTGCTTTTTTTCCCTTTTAAGAAATCGTCCCGGGATAGAAATTACAAAGTTATTTAAGATTCCATTGTGTAACTCCCAGAGTTCATCTCCTGCGCAACTTCCTCCCAGAGAAGGAAGTTGGGCAGGAGATGAACTTCTCTCACTCACACCTCTTTATGGAATAGAACAGCATATCAAATTTAGGCCAGAGCCCAAGGGTTGGGCCCTATGAGGACATTCAGCGCTGAAAAGGAAATGGAGAGTAAAAAGATGTTAAAGGTGTAACAGGAGGAAAACCTCAAAGTAGTTGTACTGTGAACTAGTTGTTAGGAGACGGTAGAAAGTAAGATGGAAGGAAGAGAATGAACAAAAGAAGTTGCAGGCCGGGGCCGAAGGGACTCTGCAAAGAACCTAAGTAATGCCTACAGTGCACCGTATGAGGTGCAATGATAGCACTAACCCCCTGCGGGAAACATCTCCTTATAGGTCAACACGCACCTACTAGACCACACAGGTGTACTTAAGCATTTCTTATTCAAAATCTGTGTAGGAATATTTCCTTGTATACTAGCAGGAGGTTCCGGGTTAAATCCTATTACGCCTCTGGTGATCTTGGACGTTAATCATGTACCTGACTGTTAGTCATCTGTGATGGGTCGTATCAAGGGTGAGGCTAGTAACCACATTTATTAAAGGAGAATTGCCCAAAACGAAAAGGTAACACCTTCTGAAGCAAGGTCCAAAGAATGCAATTCTAGATGAATGCTGTCAGCTCTCCCCCTGAGAAAAGCCAATATATAACACACACACACACACACACACACACACACACACACACACACACACACATATATATATATATATATATATATATATATATATATATATATATATATATATATATATACCTTCGTGTGTGTGCGTGCACCTAAAATCCCTAGGAAAAGAAAATTAACAGACACATTTTTCACGGGTAAATGTGACTAGTGTATGTGTGTGTGCGTGTTCACCTTAGAGACAAGTGGCCACCTTTCCCAACATTCACTCTATGGATATCTGTAATCCTCTAGTGACATATTTCAGTGACTGTTCTTATCCTCCTTACACCTAGCTTTGGAATTCTCTTCCTCTCCTCTTTTCCCAACCATTCTAATCGTCCATCCTCCGATGATAAGGCTTACCCCTTTTTTTCTTCCCCCTTCTCTTCTTTGTTTCCATCAGGGCCAGGTTAGATGGGGGCATTGGGGTGCCCTTCCCGTCGACCTTTCCACTGAGAAAAACAAACAAAAACTACAGCACATGAAAATTCAATCTTGTTTAAGATACGAGGATGAAAATTTGATAGTTCTTAGAGAAGAGGTTCACAGAATAATGCTTTTAACTTTTGCAAGCAGGCATGGGAGTATGATGGGGAAAGAGAGAGAGAGAGAGAGAGAGAGAGAGAGAGAGAGAGAGAGAGAGAGAGAGAGAGAGAGAGAGAGAGAGAGAGAGAGAGAGAGAGGTGTTTCACTCTCGTTTTGGAGCGAGAGTCAAGAGTTGGTTATTCATTTATGACTCCAAGAAGAAAACTTGCCCCAGGTTAGATATAAATGGTATTTAGGTATAAATGACCCATTATCTCTTAATATTACTAAAACCAATAAACGTGAAGTGTTAAGGAGTAAATCTTCTTAGAGCTAAGAGGCTCGACCACCAAGAAAAAAATATTTTTAAAAAGGCACCCCTTGATTTTTTTTTTTATTGCGTTACAGGAGAGAAACCAGATCAGATCTTCAAAACTTCTTATTACAATTCAAGGAATTCGACCCACGATGACCCCATGTTATAATTACAATTATGCTGTATCAGTATCATAAGCAGTATCACAAGTTTTAAAATACTTTTTCAGAAATTCGGCTCCTCTCTATAGCTTCAAGTTTGCTGACATTCTCTCTCTCTCTCTCTCTCTCTCTCTCTCTCTCTCTCTCTCTCTCTCTCCACTTCTCATGCCCCTAAACACTGACCTAGCAAATGCAGATAAGTTATACATCATCAACAAACGCTGTCATTGTTACCGCTCCTTACTTTACCTTAAGTATGACCCTTGCAGCTTTAAAACAACCAGCTCACGTAAATCACACTTGACTTTTTTTTAAAGTAATTCCTACGTTAGCCCAAAAATTTCCATTCTATTACAGATCATGCCACGCTTTTTGAACAAAAACTGAAATATATATAAATATATATATATATATATATATATATATATATATATATATATATATATATATATATATATATATATATACATATATATATACATATATATATATATATATATATATATATATATATATGTGTGTGTGTGTGTGTGTGTGTGTGTATGTAAGTGTGTATACATATATATTTATAAATATTCTGCTGTCCGACCTCTCTGCAGTATTTTAGTAGAAATATAATCAAAACCAAAAGAAAGACAAAGCCAGGAAGAGCTCTCTCTGTGAAAAACAGGGAGAGAAGTGGGCTGGATGTTGTTGTGTTCAAAACTCAACCGTTCCCAGCAGCTTACAGGTTTAGTTTAAGGACCTATCCAACAGGTAGGGTTGCCAGGACCACCTTTAGGTAGGGTACACTTTAACCTCCTTTTCCTGTGAACCGTGCATCTGCAAAATTTTTGTCATTTTCAGGCTGTCCACAGGCTACGAACGAATGGGTGTTTACAACAACAAACCAGGACCCGTGCCCTTGACCCGAGGAGTCAGACAGAGAGAAACGAACAGTCCTGCAGGGCACATCAGCGTTAGTGCTCCTGCTTACTCTGACTTTCATCTTTTTAACACTTAGTGGAACGAAGTTACGCATTTTTCACAGACCCGGCGTTAGTTGCAAGCGTGCACAAGCAGCCTATGTGAAAGATAAGTCTGGAAATGACAAGTATTTGCCAACCTGCTGATATTTCTCCCATTGTACTTCCATTTTCATTTTCCCCTTCCTTAGCCACTGACTAAAGATCCTGGTGGAACCATATTTCCTGTATGAAGTCGAGTATATGAATTATCATAATTAGTATTGCCTAGTGAGATTGCATAAGGTATCCCCCTTGCAGTAATTAAGCATTAGGGACACGACAGTTATAAGTAAATTAATACTCAGGCAAGCCTTGGAACCTGATCATACCACTGTTTGGAAGAGGAATAGCCTTTAATAATCTATAAAACTGAGTAGGAGCTCGATACTAGGGCTATTAGCTGTTGCGTCACAGAAGTTAACATAAGGGAGATTTTACTGTGTCCAAAGGAGACTAACTGGTGCATGTAGCTTCCCTCACTGTAACAATTCATTTTCCTTTGTTGGACTGGGTGGGTAATCAATGGGTTTTATTTAATTCATTTTGTCCCAGAATAAATCAAATACTCAGTACCCTAGTTCCAACTGGCGACCTAATCTAATTAAGTTAATTGTTTGTCTTTTGGGGTAACTTCCAGCCTTAACTGATAGGAAAACGTGGGTCTTAGGTAAAGCAAGGCTGCATAAATTACAGTAATTAATAATTACACTCATCCACCTACTGACCCACATAACAGTGGTCGACATTCACCACGATTTCTAATTAATTCAGAGAGATAAAGAACTTGAAGTCAATTTAACTACAAATTAACTTCAAAGAGAAAAGTCAGATCATATTAATTTCATGCTAAATTCTTCCAAACAAGGAGACAGGCTAAGGTGTAATAGCAGAAAGAATACCATTTAAAGAAATTAGCATAGGTAGGGAAGTGTGCGTTAATTGAGAGCAGCTATAATTTACAATTTACAAAATTTTAAAGAAACACTTTTACCACATTCAGATACCGAGTTCTGCATTCCACCCAAGGTCACGTAAGTTACCGAGTAAGGACTTAATATTTTGCTATTTCCCCAGCTAAGGATTAATGTATGATACTGATCTTTGAACTAGTTAGCTATTGCATGACAGTACTCGGAGAACGTTTGCCTAGCATTCCTCTCATAGCATAGGGTGGACAATTTAAGCAAAGTCCATAGAATTTCTTACCAACACGGTAACTGTTCCTTGCCATTAAAATCGCAAAGCAACGATAACTGGGTAAATTTCGCAATTTGCATTTTCAATTAACGTAAATTCCGACCAGTCAGGACATCATGGACCCCTTTCTTTGTGTCCTCAAACCTGCAGTAAGCATGGTGGATGCTTGAAGCATTTAATTCCGTGCGAGATAGAAAAAAAAAGTGAAGATTATAGTACATTCGTTTTCCATCTCCATAACGTAAAATCCCTTGCATTGTTGGTGTATTTAGTTAAAACTTGTATTCCCACATTAGCTTCTTTCATTTTGTGAGAGGAATTCGAGTGTTTTGTCCTTTTTTTTTTTTGCGAAATAACCACCGAGAAGTTGGGTATTTCTCTGCCAGTCTGTTGCGCATTTTGTTTTGAACCAATTGCCGTGTTATAACGGGACCTGTACAACATTTTGGGAGAAAAGGGACCTGCATCCTATTAGTCTCCATCTTAAAATCCTTGTTGGTGCTGTTTGTGTGATTGGTACCTGTGTGGGGCTACACAGTCACCATAGTTTCTGCCTCAATATGCACTTAGGGAGCTGCTTTGCCTCGCGTAGTTTTCGGACTCGCTACTCTTAGACAGAAAATAGACTTTGATAGATGGGGAAATAGGTATAGGATTCAGTACGCTAGGTGAAAGCAAGTGATAATTTGGTCAGGAATTAACTTAGCTAGGAAATATAAAAATAAGTTCCTATACAAATACAATGGCCTACGGAATTATATAAAAAAGAAAAGAACTTCATCATTTAACCATACTTATCAGTGTAAGATGTACAACTCAGGGGCAACAGGGAAAGTTAAGATTGCTAAGACAATCCCTTAAAATAGCCCAAGAAGTCGTGTTTCAAACTAAGAAACCTGCCAGTGTGCATTTATAATAATTTTACTTATTTTCTCAGGCAGCATAAACTTTGCTGGCTGAATATTTCTCTCTCTCCTCCTCCCTCCTCTCTCTCTCTCTCTCTCTCTCTCTCTCTCTCTCTCTCTCTCTCTCCATTCAAGTAAGCATTCAACATAAACTCTGAAGTGTACGTACAAGAACGGGCAGACATATGAATAATTCATTAAAATAAAGCAGATAAACAGAAACACCTCTGTCCCACAGATAGATGAAGACAAGTTGAGATTAATTACAGTTATAGAAGCTGTCAGTCACGAGTGAGGACTCTTATCCAGACTTACGCGAAAAGTCTGGATAAGAGTCCTCACTCGTGACTGACAGCTTCTATAACTGTAATTAATCTCAACTTGTCTTCATCTATCTGTGGGACAGAGGTGTTTCTGTTTATCTGCTTTATTTTAATGAATTATTCATATGTCTGCCCGTTCTTGTACGTACACTTCAGGAAAAAGAAGTAGCACAGCTGGTACTAGGAACTAGTCGCTCACGAGGGCCCAAACAATCACCCCCCCCAACTCTCAAAGCAAAAGCAACCACAGTTTATTTTCCTTTTCCACAGTGCCACTAATCTGAGTCACTGTCACAAACTGAATAGCTTATCTATCTCTTTCTTTTTACCTTCCCTTTCTCTCCTACTTATTAGTTACACTCTGCTTTGGCAGATTGCATTTCCCTCTTAGTCAAATTAGCATGGACAAGTCAAGTGTGGGCACCATATTGCCAAAAGCAAAAGCAACCACAGCTTATTTTCCTTTTCCACAGAGCCACTAATCTGAGGCACTGTCGCAAACTGAATAGCTTACCTATCTCTTTCTTTTTGCCTTCCCTTTCTCTTCTACTTATTAGTTACACTCTGCTTGGGCAGAGTGCATTTCCCTCTTAGTCAAATTAGCTTGGACTCATGTCAAGTGTTGTTCCTGGGAATGCACTGGCACCATAGTGCTATCAAAGAAAAAAAAAAGAACACAGAAGACGAAAAAAAGGAAAAGTCCTTTTGTGACTACATAAGTTACACCAGTACATAAAGATACTGAGTGCCATCAGTGTGACCTTTACACATCACACTCAACCACAGTGCCACCTTATTGAACAGGTGCCACACCACTGAAGTGCCACCCATATCTGAGGGACACTCCCTCACTGTCCAAATATGTCCAGTCAACCCAGATGGGCGCCCTTACCCACCAGAACCATGGCGACAGATAATCACAAGAGCCTTCATGGAGCTGGGGAAGGTGGCAGGTCTCATGGGATCCGACCTCACCAAGTGGGCCAAGGAACAGCTGGATGACTTGGCCAAGCAAGAGAAAGAAGAAAGACTGGAACGGCGGACTTATGAAGCCGAACAGAGGAGGTATGAAGAAGAACAGAGGCGGCTAGAAGATGAAAGAGAAGAACGGAGAGGACAGCATGAACTAGCACTCAAGGAAAGCAAGCAAGCTCTCAAGGCAAATGAGCAAGCTCTCAAGGAGAGTGAACTAGCTCTCAAAGAAAAGGAGCTCGAGTTGGAGAAGGCTAGGAGGGAAAATGCTGAAGGTATGACTATACAACAAGCCTCCAACCCCACACCTGCTGCACCAAATGCTCCAATCTCAAGCATTAACTTCCTCGTCCCCAACTGGATTGAGGAAGAGCCAGAAGCATGGTTGGAGGAAATACAGGCACTCTGACAACTACAACATCACCAAGACAAATAGGGCTTTAGTGCTTGCCAAGCACATGGAAGGAAAGGCTAAGGCAGCCCTTCGCTCACTGGAGAAGAGTCAGAGAGGCGACATGGTCGAAGTGCGCAGAGTCATCACGAAGGCCTACGAAATAACCCTGGAAGTCGGCTGGTCCTGGACTAAATGGGCCTGTCACAAGACCCAGTCTGGTAACCATTGGTTCGACTCCTTGTTGTGCACTACGTTTGAGGATCTTTTCAATTGGACCATGCTGGAGAATCTTTACGAATGCGTGCCTGGACCCCTTGCTGTATATCTCAATGATAAGCAGCCCACCACCCTTATGGAAGCCTGCTGTATGGCCGATTCATGGGAAACCTTTAACCAGTCCCACAGCACATCTCAGCGGCGCATAGTGCCACCCGGGTACCTCTCAGGCTCGACTTGCCCGAAGAACAGACTGCCTTGCAAGCCTACATGCACCCACTGTAAGAGGTTGGGGCACACTGAAGCTGAGTGCCGCTACAAGCTAGGCACTAGTCAGCAGCCTCCTGCTTATAACCAGAACCCCTCTCCCTCTACATCCACTCAACCCTCTCCACCAGCCATCACCACAGTTCACTGAGCCCCTGCCAAGGGACTGTGCCGATCCTGTGGTGCTGCTGACCACTACAATGCTGGACATCCGGCCTGTCCTCATCAAGTCCCCACCACCAAGTTTGTCAACCTAATTAGCACCTCATTTTCCACGGCCGGGCCACAGAAGATACTTTACCCAGAGAGACTGGAGACCCGGTTCATCTCGGTGACACCCCTTAAGGACTCTAGCCTGCCCGTGATGGTCGACACCACAGCAGATGTGAGCCGAATTTCCAGGGCTCAAGTGCCAGCCAGTGCCATGGTGGACGAGCAATACCGGTGGGAGATGAAGAGGATAGAGGGCCACAGCACAACCATTCCCACAGTCAAGCTCCAGGTTACGACACCTTGGGGCACGCTACCCCACCGCCTTGGCAAGGTGGGTGGAATTCAGCTTGGAGTGGATTTCCTGTTGGGTCGGGACCTCCTCTGGGGAAGCCCTTCCCCAACACCACTTCGCAGCCACGCTACCTCCTTCACTGAGGCCCAGACTGTAGGAGCAAAGTGTCAAGGCACAGCCACTTTGGCTGGCGTGGCCCCCAAAGAAGAGGAACCACCTTCCGCCCAATGAAGTGGTCAGCGGAAGAGGGACACACAAAACCATTCTTGGCCTAGTCCTCCCTCTCCACGGAAGGACGGCCAGCAACGAGGTCCTCCCTCTCCAAGAAGGGACATTCCCGAGACGCAGCACTGCTGTAGAGCGTGCAGGGTGACAGGCCACTCCACTAATTGGGAGGGCTGCCCAAATAAGCAACACCCAGTGGACGCTCTTGCTCCAGACTCTCCAAGAGGCTCTGACCTCCAGCTGGGACAGGAATCTCTGTCTCAGCCCAACTCAAGCCATCCATGAGGTATTGCACCTCTGGACCCCTTGTCAGGCAGGCCTTACCTTCAATCGCTGCCAGTGCCACTTGCGAGCACTGAGCAGTGCCACGCTCCGTCCGGCTCGGACATTGAGCCCCCACTCAAAGAGGACCCTATGCCAAATCCAGATCATGGGGTGGCTTCTCCTCCAGGGGATCCAGGATCTATCACGACAATCATCCTCGCAGCCTGTGAGCCTCCGGCACCTGACACTTCTTCCTTACCAAATCCGTCCCCAGAGGATGAACCCCTGATGGATCAAACTGCTACACCTTCTCTGGAAGACCAGGAACTAGCCTCCCCGGACTCAGAGGTCGAGTCGATCTTGCTCCAGTTGTCGCAGCGGCCTAAGTAGGGCGCCCTCCTGTAGCTTCTGAAGTTACCCATGACTTCGCGCCTGCTAGCCCTTCTGGCCTTTCCCCAGAGTTGCTGCCCTTATTACCTCCTAGGTCTGACATAGATAGGACTTGGAGGAACCCAAAGAAGAAGAAGAAGGGGCGGAAGAGAGCCAAGTAGTTGCTAGAGCCATAAGCCCATCCTGGCACTTGTGCCCTCTTGGTACAGTGCCTTTCCATCTCAGAGTGATCCTGGCGTCTGCCCAGAGGAGGTAGCCAGCGTGAGCTCTGTCTCATTAACAGCCTAGACCAGATTCAGTACATCATACCAGTGATCTTGTCACTTACACCTTACAATGAGCAGCAGTAACCACGTAAGTACATTGTAATTGAAAACCAGCCATTCTAAAAATTGTGAAGACAGCCACTGAGCTCATGACATGCATGGCCTAAGACCTCAGTGAGGCAAGCATTTATCATATGAGGCAAAACCATGTACAGAACAGTACTTACAAATTGTAGTGCAAGACATTGTATACTTTTAACCTTGTAACTTAGCTAGTTCATTACCCTTTACGTTGGTGCTACAGCCGTGTTCTAGTAGGTTAGGTCATAGGAGATACCATGGGATGTACCATTGGGGTAGGTCTGAACATCATGATCATAAGAGGCAGCACATAATAACTGTAAGCACCTTTAAGTAGAGTTAGGAGTCTTTAGAAGTAAGTGATTAAAGCTCATATCCTCTCTAGAGTTAGGAAGATCTGTAGCTAGTTAGAGTGCACGGGACAAATCTGCTCAGGGGAAAAGAGTAAATTAATTGAGGCGAACAGCTTGCTTAGAACAGACCTTCACGCCCGAAAGGGAGTGAGGCCTTCTTAAGGGGTGGGGGAGCTTTTATAAATATTCTGCTGTTCGACCTCTCTGCAGTATTTTAGTAGAAATATAATCAAAACCAAAAGAAAGACAAAGCCAGGGAAGAGCTCTCTCTGTGAAAAACAGGGAGAGAAGTGGGCTGGATGTTGTTGTGTTCAAAACTCAACCGTTCCCAGCAGCTTACAGGTTTAGTTTAAGGACCTATCTGACAGGTAGGGTTGCCAGGACCACCTTTAGGTAGGGTACACTTTAACCTCTTTTTCCTGTGAACTGCGTATCTGCGAGTTTTTTGTCATTTTCAGGCTGCCCGCAGGCTATGAATGAATGGCTGTTTACAACAACAAACCAGGACCCGTGCCCTCGACTCGAGGAGTCAGACAGAGAGAAACAAGCAGTCCTGCAGGGCACATCAGCGTTAGTGCTCCTGCTTACTCCAACTTTCGTCTTTTTAATACTTAGTGGAACGACGTTATGCATTTTTCACAGACCCCGGCGTCAGTTGCAAACGCGCACAAGCAGCCTATGTGAAAGGTAAGTCTGGAAATGACAAGTATTCGCCGACCTGCTGATATTTGTCCAATTGTACTTCCATTTTCATTTTCCCTTTCCTTAGCCACTGACTAAAGATCCTGGTGGAACCATATTTCCTGTATGAAGTCGAGTATATGAATTATAATTAGTATTGCCTAGTGAGATTGCATAAGGTATCCCCCTTGCAGTAATTAAGGATTAGGGAGACAACACTTATAAGTAAAATAATACTCAGGCAAGCCTTGGAACCTAATCATACCACTGTTTGGAAGAGGAATAGCCTTTAATAAGCTAGGAAACTGTGCATGAACTCAATACTAGGGCTGTTAGCTGTTGCGTCATAGAAGTTAACGTAAGGGAGGGTTTACTGTGTCCGAAGGGGACTAACTGGCGCATGTAGATTCCCTCACTGTAACAATTCAT